>NW_028258384.1:22202727-22505757 GCF_053883595.1 Heterocephalus glaber | reverse complement strand
ATCAGAACCAATCCACTGGACACACACCCCGCCCTGCTCCTCTGCCCTCTTCTCTGTACAGCCACCTGGTTCCACACTACAAAGACACAGAGGACACCAGACCACCAGACTACAGTACTGGGTAAGTTGGAGTCATCTAAACCTCCCATCAGGACTGGGTCTATATTCAGGGGAAGGGCAGCTGGAACCTGCAATACAACTCTGCACAGTTCAACCCTACAGGAGGACAGGGAGTTCAACTTGAGACTTGCAGCCAGAAATCTGCCTGAATCTCACGGGTATGCGACTGGCTTGCTGAGACTCATTGACATATCTGCACACTGCTACCCACCTTGTCTATTGTGACAGCACAGACATACCCTGAAAGAGGCCCTTCATCTTCATTATTATTTTTTATTCCCAAAATTAGTATTAGTTTGGATGTTTTCTCTTTTCTTTTCCTTTGATCCTTATAGCTTTAATTTTTTTCCAACTCTTTGCAAATATTTGTTTTTCTCTCCTTTTTTCTTTTCTTTTCTTCTTTCTTTTCTCTTTCCTTTCTCTCTCTCTTACACTCACTCTCTTGCTCTCCCACATTGTTCATCTTCCCTTTTTGTCCCTGTTTGGGTCCTCATTCAGAGTTCTTCTTTATTTTCCTATTATTCTCTTTTTCCTTCTCACCTGTGTCCTCTGGCCACACTGCTAATCTTCCCCTATCCTTCTTTCCATCTGTCCCTCCCTGCCCAACCTCTTCTAACTCCCCATCCCAAAGAGTAAAGTTGTTATACTGAAGAGTTTATTCACTATATGTTGGGTTGGTCCTCAATCTTGATTTAATTCACACAGCTAAAGGTGATAGATTAATAACTACCACAAAATGTCATTTTTGAAGATGTACGTGATGCAATGGTGTTGCTGATTGTATCACTTGGGCTAAGATGTTGTTATTGATCTAGTCAATGAACCTTCCAAGTATAAGGAAAATGAGATAGCCTTAGAGTCATTAGAGACTCAAAACTTAAAGACCGGCTATATCTGGAAGACACCTCTAAGAAGCAATCATTCCATAAGGGTTCTAAATGCAAGCAACAAAGATACCTACAATAAGCAATTTCAAATTATCAACCCAGGAGTTAAACCAAGGACAGTACCAAACACCAAAATGAGAAGACATTTAAGCAAGGTACAAACTCTGACTTCCACCCCACCAAGGGTAAATCCTGGGGGAAATGAGATGGAAAAGTTCCATAACCAACCACCTGGATACCCTGAACTGATAGCACAAGAAGTAAGAAAACAGATGAAAGAGGCTCTAGAAAAATTCAAAGCAGAAATAATCTCCCAGATACCTACAGAGATGGTGAGCAGAGTGAAAGACATGATGAGAGGATCTAGAACAGAAATAGATAAAAAAATAGATGAGCTCAGAAACATGCTGGAAGCCACAAATACACAGCATAAGAAAGAAATGAAAACCATGATCGCCCAACATAAGAAAGAAATGGAATCCATGAAACAGATTCAAACAGATATTCAGGAGATCAAAAACTCTATTGAAAGTATCCACAGCAGATTTAGGGAATCTGAAGATAGAATATCAGATATAGAAGACAGGATAGCAGTTAGAGACCATGAAAATAGAGATTTCTTAAAAATAGTAAGGGACCATGAGAAATCAATCCAACAACTCCTAGACGATGCAAAGAAGAATAACGTAAGACTGATAGGAGTCCATGAAAAAACAGGAGGAAGCACAATTGGCATAAAAAACTTTTCACAGAAGTAATAGTGGAAAACTTCCCAGACAGAGGTAGAGAATTGGACATACAGATAAGTGAGGCATAGAGAAATCCAACTAGCCATGATCAAAAACAATCTACATCTAGACATATAATAGTCAAGATCCCAGAAATCCAACAGAAAAACAAAATCCTACAGGCAGTTAGAGAAAAGAAACAAATCACCTACAAAGGAAAGCCCATCAGAATCACAGCAGACTTCTCAACACAAACCCTCAAATCAAAGAGAGCCTGGAGTGAAGTATTTCAAGCCCTAAAAGAAAATAACTTCCATCCTAGACTGTTGTATCTGGCAAAATTTTCTTTCAAAATCGATGGGGAAATTAGATACATCCACAACAAAGAACACCTGAGAAATTTAATGAACACCAAACCAGCACTACAAGCAATTCTAAACAACATCCTAAAAAAAAACAATGAAGGCCACAACTCCATGAGGCCCAACAGAGGGAAGCCAGTAATGGGAAGTAAGACCCTAATGGGAAAGGGGGAAAATATAAGAAATAAAAGAGCCAACAAAAGTAAAATATCATGACAAGGATAAATCAATATCTATCAATTATAACCCTCAATGTTAATGGCCTCAATTCACCAATCAAAAGAAATAGACTGGCAGAATGGATTAAAAAGGAAAATGCAACAATATGCTGTATACAAGAAACACACCCAACTCAAAAAGAAACTCATAGACTGAAAGTAAAAGGATGGAAAACAGTTCTCCACACCACAGGAAAACAGAAGAAAGCAGGGGTAGCAATCTTATTTGCAGACAAAGTAGATTGCAAACTAAAACTAATTAAGAGAGACAGAGATGATCACTACATCCTTGTGAAGGGAACAATCCAAGAGGAAAAGATGACAATCCTAAATATATATCCACCAAATACAAATGCTCCCAACTGTACAAAAAATATATTAATGGACATGAAAAACCAAATAAGCAATAACACAATTGTAGTGGGGGACCTCAACACCCCTCTATCACAAATATACGATCATCTGGGAAAAAAATTAACAATGAAATTCTAGAACTGAACCAAGCTATTGAACAAATGGACTTAAGAGATGTTTACAGAGTGTTCCACCCCACAAAATTGGAATAAACATTCTTTTCGGCTGCACAGAGGTCATTCACCAGAATAGACCACATGTTAGCTCATAGAACATGTCTAAGTAAATGTAAAAGAAATGAAGTTACCCCCTGTATATTATCAGACCATAGTGCAATAGAATTGGAGATCAATAACATAAAAAACTGCAAAACAACCACAAACACATGGAAATTGAATAACACCCTCTTGAACAACCAATGGGTCACAGAAGTAGTAAAGAAGAAATTAAACAATTTTTACAAGTAAATGAAAATGGTAGTACAACATACAGGAATCTATGGGACACAATGAAAGCAGTTCTATGCAGGAAATTCATAGCACTGAATGCCCATATTAGGAAAACAGAGAATACTCAGATAAATAACCTAATGCAGAACCTCCAGATCCTAGAAAAAGGAATCCAATGCTCCTACGAGAGGAAATTATAAAGAACACGGCAACACCCTGCCAAGGTCCTGAGTCTAGCAGAGGACACCGAATCACCCCGCTGCAGACAGGCAGGTGTGCCCATGCCCTACTGAGGTCCTGAGTCACCCAGAACATGCCAAATAAGCCCGCTGCAGACAGACAGGCCTGTGCACGCCCTACCAAGGTCCTGAGTCACACAGAACATGCCTAATCAGCCTGCTGCAGACTGACAGGTCTGTGCATGCCCTACCGAGGTCCCAAGTCATGCAGAAGATGCCAAATCACCCCACTGCAGACAGACAGCACCTGGTTTCACACTACAAAGACCCAGAGGACACCAGACCATCAGAACAAGGTACTGAGTCACGCTGTTCCCGGCACAGAGGTAGGGGTTTCTGAGCTGCCGTCCCACTGCTCCTGGTCCAGAGGAAGGGGCTTCCTGGTCTTCATCCCTCCTGCTGCTCCCAGCCCAGAGGAAAGGGCTTTTGGGCTACCTTCTGTCCTGCTGCTCCTGGCCCAGAGGAAGGGGCTTCCGCGCTACCATCCCTCCCACTGCTCCCATACCAGAGGTAGGGGCTTCTGAGCCACCATCCCACTGATCCTGGTCCAGAGGAAGGGGCTTCCCGGACACCATCACTCCTGTTACTCCCACCCCACAGGAAAGGGCTTTTGGGTCACCATCCCTGCCACTGCTCCTGGCCCCTGTCCCACCTCCCCCAGCTCAGAGGAGGTAATCCATGTAGGCACTAACAGCCCTCCGCCCCAGTTGAAATGAGAAAACACATAAATAAGTCTAAAAACCAGATTTCCAGATCACCTACAGCAACCCCAAAGGGAAATGAGATGGAACACTCTGATACTCAGCCACCTGGACCCACTGAACTGGCAACAAAAGGAGATCTGGAAAAAATGAAATCAGAAATAATTTCTCAGATAACAGAAGAAATTGTGCCCCTAGTGCAAGACATGATTAATAAATCTAGAGAGGAGCTCAGGAGCATGATGGAATCCCAACATACGAAACAAATGGAATCCATAAAACAGATGCAAATAGATTTCCAGCACATGGAAAACTCCACTGAAAGTCTCCACAGCAGAATGAGCCAATGTGAGAACAGAATTTCAGATACAGAAGATAAGATTGCAATTAGTGACCAGGAAAAGAAAAATTGCTTCAAAATTATAAGGGAACATGAGAAATCAATCCAGCAGCTGCTAGATGATGCAAAAAAGAATAACATAAGACTGATTGGGCTCAATGAATAAACAGGAGAGAGTGCAGATGACATAAAAAATCTCTTCACAGAAAGAATGGCAGAAAACTTCCCAAGCAGGGGAAAAGAGCTTGACATACAGATAAGTGAGGCATATAGGACTCCAAATAGCCTTGATCAAAAAACATCTACACATAGGCATATAATTGTTAAGATTCCAGAAACTCAACAGAAGAACAAAGTTCTCCAAGCAGTCAGAGAAAAGAAACAAATCACATACAAAGGAAAGCCCATCAGAATCACAACAGACTTCTCAACACAAGATATCAAGGCAAGAAGAGCTTGGAGTGACATATTCCAAGACCTAAAAGAACACAGCCTCCAACCCAGACTGATGTACCCTGCAAAACTATCTTTCAAAATGGATGGAGAAATAAGATACTTTCATGACAAAGAGCACCTTAGGAACTTCGTGAATACCAAACCAGCACTCCAAGAATTTTACACAATATCCTAGGAACAGACATTGAGGATCACAACCCCAGGAAGCAAAGAAGAATGAACCCATCTGGCATGACAAGAAATTAAAAGTAAAGGGGGAGAACCCAACAAAAAGAAAAAGTCATGGCAATGACAAGTCAATATGTTTCAGTTATAACCAGCAATGTTAATGATCTCAATTCACCAATCAAAAGAAATAGACTGGCAGAATGGGTCAAGAAGCAAAATCCAACAATATGCTGCATACAAGAAACACACTTCATTCAAAAGGAAACTCATAGACTGAAAGTTAAAGGGTGAGAAACAGTACTCCATGAGACAGGAACCCGAAAAAAAGCAGGAATAGCTATCCTCTTGGCAGATCAAGTAGATTTCAAACCAACATTGATTAAGATAGATGAAGAAGGACACCACATCCTTGAAAAGGGAAGAATCCAAGAGGAAGAGATGACAGTCATAAATATCTATGCACCAAACACTAGTGCACCCAACTATATAAAACAAATACTAACAGACATAAAAAGCCATATATGCACTAATACAATTGTAGTGGGGGACCTCAACACCCCACTGTCACAAATAGATAGGTCAACTAGACAAAAAATAAGTAATGAAATATTAGAACTCAATTGAACTCTTGAATAAATGAACTTAACAGATGTTTACAGAGTGTTCCACCCCACAAAATCAGAATACACATTCTTCTCAGCTGCACATGGGTCATTCTCCAAAATAGACCACATACTCGCACATAGAACATGTTTAAGTAAGTCCAAAGGAATTGAAGTTATCCCCTGTATATTATCAGACCATAGTGTGATGAAATTGGAGATCCATAGAAAAAGAAACTCAAAAAATTTCATAAACATGTGGAAATTGAACAACACACTTCTGAATAACCAGTGGGTCACAGAGGATATTAAAGAAGAAATCAGAGAGTTCCCTCAATTCAATGACAATGACAAAACAACATATCAGAATCCATGGGACACAATGAAAGCAGTCTTACGAGGGAAATTCATAACAGTGAGTACACATATTAGGAAAACCAAACAAGTCCAATTAAACAACCTGATGCTGAACCTCAAGCTTCTAGAAAAAGAAGAGCAAGACAACCCCAAAGCTCATACAAGGGAGGAAATTATAAAGATCAGAGGAGAAATCAATGCAATGGAGACTAAGAGAATGATACAAAAAAATCAATGAAGCCAAGAGTTGGTTCTTCAAAAGAATCAACAAAATTGACAAACCTTTAGCCAACCTTGTCAGAAAAAGGAAAGAAAAGGCTCAAATCCATGCAATTAGGAATGACAAGGGTGAAATTACAGCAGACCCAGCAGAAATCCAGAGGATCATCAATATCTACTTCCAGAACCTATACACCAATAAGATGGACAACACAGAAGGAATGGACAGATTCCTCAATACATATGAATTACCAAATTTGAACGAAGAAGACCTAAAAATTCTGAACAACCCAATATCAAGCAATGAAATTGAAAATGTAATTAAAAACTTATCAACTAAGAAAAGCCCAGGCCCTGATGGATTCACTGCTGAATTCTACAAGACATTTAGAGAAGAACTGCTGCCACTACTGTTTAAACTCTTCAATGAAATTGAAAGGGAAGCAATACTCCCAAATTCATTCCTGGAAGCAAGCATCACCTTGATCCCCAAAGCAGAGAAAGACCCAACTGAAAAAGAGAACTATGGGCCAATCTCACTAATGAACATAGATGTAAAAATCCTTAATAAGATACTGGCAAACAGAATGCAGAAGATCATCAAGAAGATCATACACCCTGATCAAGTGGGATTCATCCCAGGGATGTAGGGATGGTTCAATAAATGAAAATCAATTAATGTAATACACTATATCAATAGAACCAAGGACAAAAACCATATGATTATCTGCATAGATGCAGAAAAAGCATTTGACAAAATCCAACATGCATTTATGATAAAAACCCTACCAAAATTGGAATAGATGGTCTCTACCTCAAACTGATAGAAGCCATCTATGAAAAACCAACAGCCAATATCATACTAAATGGTCAAAAACTGAAATCCTTCACACTAAAATCAGAAACAAGACAAGGATGTCCACTATCACCACTCTTCTTCAATATAGTTCTGGAAACATTAGCCATGGCAATTAGACAAGAGAAAGAAATAAAAGGAATAAAGGTAGGTAATGAAGAAGTCAAATGGTTATTATTTGCAGACTACATGATACTCTATATAGAAGACCCCAAGAACTCCACCAAAAGTCTTCTAGACTTAATAACCAAATTCAGTCATGTAGCTGGTTACAAGGTCAACACACAAAAATCAATAGCTTTCCTCTACACCAATGACAGACTCACTGAGAGAGAAATAGGGCAAATAATTCCTTTCACAATAGCATCCAAAAAACTGAAATACCTAGGAATCATCCTAACAAAAGAAATCAAAGACCTCTTCTCTGAAAACTATGGCACTCTGAAAAGAGAGATTGAAGATGATATCAGAAAATGGACAGACATCCCCTGCTCTTGGGTAGGAAGGATTAATATAGTGAAAATGGCCATACTTCCAAAACTGCTATATAGATTTAATGCAATTCCAATTGAGATCGCAGCAGCATACTTCATGGACCTCGAGAAAGCAATCCAAAAATTCATTTGGAACAAGAAGAGACCCAGAATAGCAAAAGCAATTCTAGGTAACAGAGACATGGCAGGGAGTATCTCAATCCCCAACCAGTAATTATACTACAAAGCTACTGTGATAAAAACTGCATGGTACTGGCAAAGAAACAGACCTGAGGACCAGTGGAACAGATTAGAAGATTCAAAAACAATGCCAGACACACTCAGCCATCTCATCTTTAACAAAGGAGCCAACCACCCTCACTGGAGGAAAGATAGCCTCTTTAATAAATGGTGTTGGAAAAACTGGATTTCAACCTGCCAGAGATTAAAACTAGACCCATACCTATCACCATGCCCTAAACTAAGATCGGAGTGGATTAAGATGTAAATATTAAGACAGAAACACTAAACTTGCTGGAAGATAAGTTAGGCAGAACTCTTGAAGACCTTTGCATAGGAAAAGACTTCATGAACAAAACCTCAGCAGCATGAGAACTAACAGAAAGAATCAACACCTGGGATCTCATCTTATGAAAAAGTTTCTACACTACAAAAATAAAACCACCAAGAGAGCTAACAGACAACCTCCAATATGGGAAAAAGAATTTAGCAGATGTACCTCAGACAAAGGGCTACTATCTAGAATATATAAAAAATTGAAAAAAATCAGACCCCCCAAATTCAAAGGCCCAATTCAAAAATGGGCATCTGAAATGAACAGACATTTCTCAGAAAATGAAGTAAAAGCAGCAAACAAATATATGAAAAAATGTTCAACATCACTCGCCATTCGAGAGATGCAGATGAAAACAACCCTGAGATTCCACCTCATCCCAGAAAGAATGGCTGTATCAAGAAATCAACAAATAACAAATGCTGGCCAGGTTGTGGGGAGAAAGGAACCCTTCCCCATTGTTGGTGGGAGTGCAGACTGGTGCAACCCCTGTGGAAGTCAGTATGGAGATACCTCAAAGAACTAGGACTAGAGGTTCCATTTGACCCAGCTATTCCCCTGCTGGGTATCTTCCCAAAAGAATTAAAAGAATCATACCAAAGTGATATATGTGCACCCATGTTCATAGTGGCACAGTTTGTAATAGGTAAAACTTGGAAGCAGCCCAAGTGCCCATCAACTGGAAACTGGATAAAGAAAATGTGGTTTTTTTATAAAATGGAGTACTACTTAGCCATAAAGAATGAAAAACTAGAGTCATTTATAGCTAAATGGGTGCATATTGAGGCCATACTCTTAAGTGAAATAAATAGCACACACATGTGTAAATACTGAATAGTTTCTCTAGTGTGAGAAACTGATAGTGTAAACAAGGGTTAAAATCATTAAAATGAATAATTGATAATTTGAAATAGGAAAAAATGTCCAAAGACAAAGGAGTGAAGGGAGGGGAAGGGGAAAAGGAAAAGAGGGAAAGGAAAAACTAGGAGAAAAGGAAAAAAATGGAAATGAAATCTATGTAAATAGGGAAGGGTGGAAGGAGTGAAGGGCATGCAGTTAATGGGAAGAAAAATAAGAACCAAGATATATCATGTACAGATACAAACACCCAATGATAAACGTAAATGAATTGTATACCTAAAATGTACAAAAAAAGTACTAAAATAATATATATATTTAAATATATATATATATTTAAATATATGTATATTTATATACATTTATATATATATTTATATATAAATATATATATATATATATCAGAGCAGAAATCAATGCAATGGAGAATAAGAGAATGGCACAAAAAAATCAATGAACCCAAGAGTTGATTCTTCCAAAGAATAAACAAAATTGACAAACCCTTAGCCAACCTTATCAGAAAAAGGAAAGCAAAGGCCCAAAACCATGTGATTAGGAAAGAAAAGGATGAAATTACAGTGTACCCAGCAGAAATCCAGAGAATCATCAATACCTACTTCAAGAACCTATAAGCCAATAAGACGGAAAACACAGAAGAAATGGACAGATTCCTAGATACATATGAATTACCAAAGTTGAACAAAGAAGACCTAAAAATACTAAACAACCAATTCTCAATCAATGAATTTGAAAATGTAATTAAAAGCTTACCAACTAAGAAAAGCCTGGGTCCTCATGGCTTCACTGATGAACTCTACAAGACATTTAGAGAGGAATTACTGCCACTGAGATTTAAACTCTTCAATGAAGTTGAAAGGGAAGCCATACTCCTGAATTCATTCCTGGAAGCAAGCATCATCTTGATCCCTAAAGCAAAGAAAGACCCAACTGAAAAAGAGAACTATGGGTCAATATCACTAATGAACATAGATGCAAAAATCCTTAATTAGATACTGGCAAATAGAGTGCAGAATATCATACACCCTGACCAAGTGGGATTCATCCCAGGGATGCAGGGATGGTTCAATATATGCAAATCAATCAATAGAGCCAAGAACAAAAACCATATGATCATCTCAATTAATGCAGAAACAGCATTTGCCAAAATCAAACATGCATGTATGATAAAAACTCTCCAAAAAATTGGAATAGATGGTCTCTACCTCCATCTGATAAAAGCCATCTATGAAAAACCAACAGCCAATATCATACTAAATGATCAAAAACTGAAATCCTTCATACTAAAATCAGGAACAAGACAAGAATGTCCACTATCACCACTCCTGTTCAATACAGTTTTGGGAACATTAGCCATGGCAATTAGACAAGAGAAAGAAATAAAAAGAATAAAGATAGGAAATGAAGAAGTTAAATTGTCATTATTTGCAGATGACATGATACTGTATATAGAAGACCCCAAGAACTCCACCTAAAGTCTTCTAGGCTTAATAACCAAATGCAGTAAAGTAGCTGGATACAAAGTCAACACACAAAAATCAATAGCTTTCCTCTACACAAACAACAGGCTCACTGGGAGAGAACTAGAGCAAACAATTCCTTTCACAATAGCATCCAAAAAACTGAAATACCTAGGAATCAACCTAACAATGAAATCAAAGCCCTCTTCTCTGAAAACTATAGCACTCTGAAAAGAGAGATTGAAGATGATATCAGAAAATGGAAAGGCACCCCTTTTTCCAAGGTATGAATAATCAACATAGTGAAAATGGCCATTCTTCCAAAACTACTATATAGATTCAGTGCAATCCCAATTGAAATACCAGCAGCATACTTCACGGACCTTGAGAAAACAATCCAAAAATTCATTTGGAATAAGAAGAGACCTAGAATAGCAACAGCAATTCTAGGCAATAGAGACATGGCAGGGGGTATCACAACCCCCAAATTGAAACTATACTACAAAGCTGCTGTGATAAAAACAGCATGGTACTGGCAAAGAAACAGAACTGAGGACCAGTGGAACAGATTAGAAGTTGCAGAGCCAAGTCCAGACACACTCAGCCGCCTCATCTTTGACAAAGGAGCCAAACACCCTCACTGGAGGAAAGATAGGCTCTTTAATAAATGGTGCTGGAAAAATTGGGCTTCAACTTGCCAAAGATTAAAACTAGACCTGTATCTTTCACCATGCATTCAACTAAAATCGAAATGGATTAAAGATCTAAATATTAAAACAGAAACACTGAGCCAGCTGGAACAGAGGTTAGTTAGATCTCTTAAAGACAATGGTGTAAGAAAAGATTTTTATGAACAAAACCTCAGTTGCCTGTGAACTAGCACAAACAATCAACAAGTGTGATGTCTTCTTATTAAAAAGCTTCTGCACAGCAAGAGAAACCACCAACAGTGTGAAGAAACAACTCAAAGTGTGGGAAAAAATTTTCACCAGGTGTCACTCAGACAAATGTCTACTATCTAGAATCTATAAAGAACTTAACAAAATCAGACCTCCCAAATTTAAAGACCCAATCCAAAAATGGGCATCTGAAATGAGCAGACATTTCTCATACAAAGAAGTAGAAATAACAAATAAACATATGAAAAAATGTTCAACATCACTGTTCATTCGAGAAATGCAACTGAAAACAACACTGAGATTCCACCTCACCCCAGAAAGAATGGCTGCTATCATGAAATCAACCAATAACAAATGCTGCTGGGACTCTCGGGAAAGAGGAACCCTGCTTCACTGCTGGTGGGAGTGTAGACTGTGCAATCACTGTGGAGATCAGTATGGAGATACCTCAAAGAAATAGGACTCTTAGTCCCATTTGACCCAGCTATACCTCTGCTGAGTTTCTTCCCCAAAGAATTAAAAGAATCATACCATAGTGATATATGTGCACCCATGTTCATAGCAACACAATTTGTAATAGCTAAAACTTGGAAGCAGCCCAAGTGCCCATCAACTGGAGACTGGATAAAGAAAATGTGGTAGTTTTTAAAAAATAAAATGGAGTACTACTCAGCCATAAAAAATGAGAAACTTTGAGATATTTATAGCTAAATTGATGCACATTGAGGTGATACTCAAGTGAAATAGATAGGACACACATGTGTAAATACTGAATAATTTCTCTAGTGTGAGAAACTGAAAGTGCAAATAAGGACTAAAAGGTATAGTAGATAATATGAAATAGGAATAAAAGGGACAATGGGGAAGGGGAAGTGGGAGGGGTAGGAGAAAGGAAGGAAGGGAATGGAATTAATGTGAGAAAAAGAAAAAATGAAAACAAAATCTTTGTAAATAGGGAGGGGTGGAGGGGTTGAAGGGAGGGCAGGGGAATGGGGAAAAAATAAGAACCATGAGAGATTATGTAAAGCTGCAGATTTCCAATGATGACTGTCATTATATTGTATACCTAAAATGTACCAATAACATTAATTTTTTTAAAAAGACAGGCAGCAGCACCACTGAGCTAAATCCCCAGCCCAAACTTGCTTTATTTTTGAGTAATGCAAAATACAAAGTCTATATTCATTGCATTGTGTCTTCCCTTTATTGATCTTGAGTTGCTTTTGTGCAATGAAAGATTTCTCATGTGAACATACCTTAGCCTAGTTTTGCCCTGAAATAGAAACAAAAGCTTAAATTTGAGTGGTTATGTGGTAATGTGATGGAAGAGGAAGAGAGGAGGGATAGAGGGTATGAAATAAGGAAGGAGAGAGAACCAATTAAAGAATATGTAATCAGTTGATCCAATTATGTAGGTGCTCAATCATGAGGAACCATCTAATTTACTACAGAAAATGCAACCCAAGACCATCTTTCTAAAAGGAAAAGTGCCTTTAAATATCAAATCTCTTCCTCACTGGTAAAGATTGTCCTAACAAATATTAACTTTCTCCACCCTACTTTCAGCTTGCTCTTACTTGAATGCCAAATGCCTATTGGAGTATGGTTCTCCAAACAATCGAGAATCCCCGGGGCCAGAAATGAGGGACATTTGCAGCTTTGAAGCTGGGCGAAGACAAAGCATTGTTAGGTGACCTTTACATTACATTAGTCAAAGCCTGCTTAGTCCTTCAGATTTTCTGAGTGGGAGATGTGGCCAGAGGATCTGATGTGGAGCAAAAGAAATTCCCAATATGCCTTATATACAAAGGACCTCTCAATGAAAATCTATTAAGCTATTTCATATAGTAGTGACAAACAGACCAGTTGTGTTTTTACAGCTGTTATTTTTTAACTTTTCCATATAATTTAAACCTGAACTGTAAGTTTGTTCCCCTTTCAACTAGTATTAATGAAATGTCACTAAGACTGGTTACACATTAAGCATCATGGACTGTTGAATAGGATTTTTATTAGTATTTTAGCCTTATTAGTGAGGAAATTCCACAATCATGCCTTCACACATAACTTTGAATAAGTAGATTCTCATAATTTTGAAATATAGAGTTACACAATATAATTTAACTAATTCCACTTATTGTCTGAGATTTTTAATCACATCTGTGATTTTATTCAAGACCAAAGATGACAAGTTTACCTTTTGTGAAATAAATTTACTTATCAACACAATCTTATTGCATCATAATTACTGACATTTATTTCCTTTTCTGACATTGATTTGAAATATTTTTAAATAATAAAATTCCTATATCTTAACTTTGGGCATGCTTCCTAATTCTGCTTAGCCCATTTGCTAAAACTAACCAAGCACATATTCATGAGTATTGATAATAGAAGGAGGGATGGGAGAAGTAAAGAAGTTCATTTTTGAAGAGTGTATTATGAACATCCACCATTTATTGAACTCTCAAAACATTCTAGTCATTGTCCAGATAAATGCTCTGTGCATGTAATTTAATATTCACCAAATATGGTATTTTTACTCCCATTTCAGGATAAGGAAACTAAATCTCAGAGCGGCTGAGCAATGTTCATGGTCATGTAGTAAGTAGTAAGTGATATAGTTAGAGGCAGGTGGCGAAACCACTGAGCTAAATCCCCAGCCCAGTGATATAGTTAGAATTCAAACAAGTGTGTTTTATTTCAGCATTCAGGCTTGTTATTCTGCAGTTTGCTGCCTTTGATTTAGAGGATAGGAATGACCAGAGTAGGATCTATGAATCTGTGTATGCTGGGTCCAGTAGAAATTTGGTGCTTTGGTAAATGTCTACATCCAAATGTCCAGAAGAATTTGTCACTGCTTCTTCCTGGAAGATTAGAGCTGTGCTTATCCTGTCAATTTTGGCTACCAGTTACTGTACTTTTCCTTTCAGCTGCAGTCAGATCGCATTGCTTAGGTTTGTATTGGAATATCCTTAGAGCATTCTAAGCAGCATATTATTCCCAAAGAAAATGATGAGTAAAAAATTCTATCACCTCTATTCATCATCCTTACAAATGTTTCTTTTCCAAATATTTAATGAAATTTCTAACTATAATGTTCAAAAATTTGAAAACCTTGATGTTGTTTTGAACTCTTTCCCAAGAATAGTCTGTATGGCCTCCCTATCCACTTGTTTCTGTGAGCTTCTCCCTTAGAAAGGACCCCTTAAATAAACATATTGGGGGTAGCTGTTTCCAAAGTATAAAGAATTGGTACAGAGTGTACTTGCCTGGATTCATATAAGGAGTGGGTTCCTTGACTGAACTGAACTTCTGTATAAAGCTGGCTTTATGTTACCTTCTAAACACCTTAAGCAGCAAAAGTTATCTTGATGGTGAACTGAGGGGTCCCTGTGTAGCCCACCATCCGATACAGCACCCTAAGATTTAATGCTTGTTAACTGTCTTCATAAGGCCCCCGGTGGTGCTGAATTGGATTTGAATTCTCAGTGAGAGACCTCCACATCTCCTTGAGCTGAGATCTGGGCCAGTGAATAGCTGCCGGAAGTGTTTCTATATTATCATGGTCAATAATTCAGTGAAATTTGTACATTTTTGGTAACATTGGCATATGCGGTGGCCCTGCAGTTCCTTTTTTGTTTGGTAGTTTGTGACTCTACAATGCCCACTGTTATGTGTGTTAATTTATGAAAATAAATTTTTTTGAAAACCTTTCAGATAAAAAAAACAAAAAAAATCCATATTCTCAAATGCCAAATTGAATGATGTTCATTAAATTTATTAAAATCATCAACTTTTTTAACATGTTCTAGTAGGTAGATGGGTACTTAATGAAATTATTCTACTGAATTTTTCATCCAGTAAAAATTACCCAGTTTAGTTAAAGTGGGTTAGAGGCAATATTCTGGATTCAAGAACAAGTGTGGCTCAACTTGGAAGCAGCCACATTGTCTCTGTCACAGTCTAAGCAAATGTTCCTCTGTAATTGGCAATGCTTGACCAAATTAGTCTGCGTGTCATGAACCAATACTACTGAAAAAGCATGGACTTAATTAATTGACAGATAGAATATATCTTTCTACACATCCTAGTTCCTATTGGAGCAGTGTGTGTTCAAATGGGTCAGCACACCAAGACATAAGTAAAATCTTTCATTTTGTTTTGCTTCAACTTCTCAGCTGACTTATGATACCATTTAGTGGCTGTAAAAAGATTAAAGCACTATAAAAAGTATATAGCAATAATTTGTTAAGTATATATTAGAAGGACACATACAGTTAGAAAATGTGTTTATCTAACCATGCAGATTTTCTCCGGAGCAGATCAGAGTTCTTTGCCTTGGCAGGATATATCATTTCCATAATTTAGCAATGGGAATGTCATGAGAAAAGTTGAATAACCTACATGTTGAATGGGAAGGATCAAAATTCTTTAGGACAGCTTCTAAGAAGGAAAAAGTACTTTTTGGACATACCCATGAACCTGTCTCTAATTCTCATGTTAACCCTGGTCATGGAAGGCTGGCTGTGATCAGTGTGTGTCAATTCAATCTAACTGTTGTAGCAAAGAACTCCTATATATCAACCTAAACAGAATAGATTCATTTCTTACTCACCACATAGTTCAATTACGTGATCAGTGAGAAGTCTCTACAAAGCCATTCAGGAATCCTGACTCTCCTGTGATGTTGTCTTAGTTACTTTTCTCTCACTGCTGAGACAAAATACCTGACACTCAAAGTTAAAGGGTAAAGGACTATTTAGCTCACAATTTGTAGAGGTTTCAGTCCAAAATCAGCTGCCTCCAGGGAGAGTGGCACATGGCAGAGAGGTGTCACAGAGTAGAAACAGTTCATGTTGCCAACATGGTAGCAAAAACAGCAAGGGACCTTAGAAGCATCCTTCTACCCTTTTTATCTTATCCAAACTACAGGGATTAGGGTGGTGCCAAACCAATCAGTGGATTGATTCAGTAATCACACACCCTTAATCCCAGCATCACACACTCTAGACTCAGCCACCTCTGAAGAAGCTCTATGACCACATGATTCTTTGGGGGGACATTTAGACATAAACCATAACAGATGTGATCTGCTATCCTCTAGTTCATCACAGACCTTTATTGGATCCTCTGCCTCCAACTGAGTGACAAGGGAAGGTTGAGAATAATACAAAGTTCACCTGTTCTTATCTGCCCCAGCCAAGCTATGACACACTTAGCCTTAATTCATATTCCGTTGGCAAGAGCTAGTTACATGTCCCCACTAGATAAGGGCAAGTTAGAAATATAATTTAATGGTATGCTTAAGGAGTGTAAGAAAGTGGGTTTGTACCCAACATAATCACAATAAAAACATATTTCAAAAAAAGATTTATCACTATTTATCACCTTGTTTTGTTGCTTTATAGATACTTATCATAAAATGCTATTATTTTATTTGCTAGTAACATGAGGTTATTAGTTTTTTTTTATTTTGTTGGTTTTATTGTCTGTATCCCCAACATAATGTGCTGAGGAAAATTACCATGTCTAATTTTTAATGTTGCATTCTCAGTACCTGGCATAGTATAAGGCATTTTATAGGGACTTAATTAAAAATTTGTTAAATGAATGAATGCCATTGCTATGCTAACAGAGATGAGGAAGCAACTCTATTAGTCCCTTAATTCTAAAATGTACTGTCTAACGAATAATGGATTTTCAATGGAGTAGGGCATATATATATATATATATATATATATATATACACACACACACACACACACACATATGCATATATATCACATCTAGATTTCACAAGCACTACTTTGAAAATGTATAAAAATTCATGATGATTTTGGCTGATAGACTCTGGAATATTGTATCAAGGATCTGTCATTTTAGGTAATGGAAAGATGGAATCGTCAGGTTAAAAAAAGTCAGGAAAAGACATCTTGAATATGGAGAATAGCTTGCACAAAGGCAGTGCAGCTTCCTTCCTTTGGGAACAATGAGCAATTTGGTACAGTTAAAGTGAGGAGTGCTTGAGGGAACAACTAGAGATGAGTCTGTAATGGCAGGCTCCAGCAGTGGGGTGTCATTGACAAGTTCTATGCCAAGAAATGACATTGTCAGAATTGCATTTTACACAGTTTATTCTAGCAGTGATATGAAGGATATAATTAAGAGAATCTGAACTGCAGTCAAGGAAACCAGTTAGGATGTTACTGGAAATAGAAGTGAATGGCAGGGTAAGTGTTTGTTATATATGGCAGCAAAGCAAAACACAGCCAAGCTCTCTATCATCTCTTCTTTACAAAGGATAATTAATAGAAAATTTAAAGGAAAATTGTTGTAGGAAACGATTTGCAGTAAACTATTTGTCATAATATCAAATTAGTATGAACTATCCTATGAAAAATAGGAATCACTTTGTTATACAGACCACTTCTTTATAATGACATTCTTTTTGATGTTCTATATTGAAATCCAGTTTTTCTTTCTCTTTTAACAATTAGGAACACCCCATCTCCATCATCTAGTAAACTACAGTGTATGCAGAGATGGAATATTTTGCTCTATTTTCTCTTTATTTTGCCCATCCCCAGATCCATCCTTTCTTCTGTGTAAGAATGAACTTCTTAATTACTTTTCAATGTTTTATGTACTCATTTGAAGCACTCCTTACTTTGTTCTTAATGACATTGGGGTTGTGGAGCTGAGAAATGAAAACCCTCTGATGACTCCACTCCTGTGAATATACTGAAAGGGTAATCTTGTGGTTTTTAGTTAATCAGCATTGGATAAACAGAACATAGGCTTTAACAGTCAGATTTGGGCTGAGATTTAGATTTCCCACTTAGTACCTGTGTTACTATGGGCAGTTCCCTTAGCCACCACTTCATTGAGAAAGAGTCAAAAGTAACAGAAGCTACTGTGAGGGAAGGGCCTGGGACATTGATCTAGGGTTCAGTTATTATGAAGTGCATTTCATCCTCCAGGTCCCTAGCCTGTCACCCAACTACTCATATGCCTTCTTCTAGCCCATATTCACCCTTTTCTTTTTATATCATTACTACATTTTGGCTTATATTCAATCAATGGTCTAATGATTTTTACTTTTGTTATATTTATTTATAGAAAATATTTTTGCACAACATTATCGTCTCTCATGTTGTTTTTGTCAAGTTGTTTTCTCTCCTAAATAGCACAGCAGGTATTTATGTCTGCTTCTCCTAGTCAGAACGTCTTGTATTTTCTCCCACAAGATTTTGTTAAAGTTTGTCTTTTTATTCACAGTATGATTAGTTACGAAAAATAAATGAGTAGCAGTCATTTTTTAGCTGTTCCCTTAACATACGCTTTGTTCCATATGCTTCTCCCAATTAGGTAGCCCCTCCATGACACTGCCACAGGGTCCCTCTTTTCTCTTCTGAAGATTTTTCTTTGTTTTCTAAAAATGTGAAACATTGGTTTTCTCTCATTCAGGAAACAGTTTCATTGAAATCTTGATTTTCAAGCTTTTCCAGCTTGATGTTCACTACTTTATTTTCTTTTTTACTGGATGTTAATAGTTTGGATTCAATATTCTGGCCCTGAATTTTTATGGAGGTTTCATCATTTTAAAGCCTTTCTTCCACTCCCATGCATCATGTTATTCTTGGCCTATAATCATTCCCTTTGTGGTCTAGCTCTGTTAATCTTTAGTATAACTAAAACACAGTCTTGCTTATTATTCCTACTCGACTATCTTGGCTAGTGAACTTGATTTTATTAAAAAGAGTGGCTTGGTACACTTCTGATTTTTTTTTTTTTTTTGGTACCGGGGATTGAACACAGGACCTTGCACTTATGAGGCAGGTGCAGTACCACTGAGCTAAATCCCTGGCCCTGGTTTCTTTTTTATTGTGGTGGTGGTAGGGAATTTCTTTGAAAGTTCTTATTTTAAAATACTTTTATTTTGTTTCTTCACACAGTGAACAAAGAACAGTATTCTTTATAGTTTCTCCTCTATACCTTCAAAGCAATTTAGAACATCACTCAGAACTGAAATCACTAGGAAAGTTGAGATTGTCTCAGTAATTCAAAGCATCCACATCCTTTGCTGCCAGAGTTGATAGGGATATTACCAATAAAATTCTCATGCTTCCAGTCTTCAACAAAAGACCACCTCCCAAAATCACTGAATTATACATAAAGAATATAACACAGACATCTATATTGCATCAACATCTCTGATATAGCCTTGAGCACATCTGTGGCTTTAACATTTTCAGTTGTTCCAAGCAAATGGAATAAATGCATACATAATACTCATACCCTGAGCTCATGAGTTGTTTTGGTTCACATCCTAAAGCAAAAACAGAGATAAAATGCCAGGCACCAATTCAATTGGATTCAATGAATATCTATCGAGTGCCTCCTATATGCCTCTAACTGGATACATGGATACCATTTAATTTCTAGACTATATCCTAATACTGGTGAAGAAGATAGTGAGATGTATGGACTTCAGTTTCATCCGCTAAAGATCCTAGAGATATTGGAAGTTTTCAAATCTTCAAACACCTCTGCAAAGTCAATGTTAACCTTGCCTCTACCTTTTGATTCAACAAAAATGATTTCTAACATTTGGGAATGGAGTCACAGAGGGCCACAAAAGACCTATGAGCTAGTTTAGGCAACAAACCAAAGAAAGATGAAAATGTTTGTGTTTGATTAACCTGTGTAATCCAGATGTAGACAAGTATGTGGATGCTGCTCCTCTGCTCAAGAGAGCATACATGAATTATCCAACTCAAGCTGGTCATTTGGAATAACTCAGGCAGTCAAAGAAATGTGTGTTGTTTATTTATTGGTTGCTGTGGTTTAAATGTGGTTTTTCTCCACTAAAATTCAGGTTGAGGTTTGGTCCCCAGTGTAATGGTGTTGAGAGGTGGTGAGACCTTTAGGATAAATTTAGGTCACGGAAGCTTCGTCTTCATGAAGAAATTAATGTAGTCCCTGCAGGAGTGGGCTAGTTACTATGACAGCAGGTTGTTATAGAGCAAGTTGGGTTTCCTTGATTCAGTCTTGCTTCTCTTCCTCATGTGTCTATTTTTTTTTCTTTCACCATGAATCCCTCACCAGAAGCTGAACAAATGCTGACACCATGTTCTTGGGCCTCCAGAAGCATGCAGTACCAAAACAAACCTCTTTTCTTTATAAATTACCCAACCTTAGGTATTGTGTTATAGCCACAGAAAATGGGCTATGAAACTAGCATCTTTATTTCTTTTTCTTCATACTCCATCACCTGCCACTCACAATGATTTGATTGATAGATAGATAGATAGATAGATAGACTGGCTTTTTACCAAAATACGGGGAATGGTTTCTAGTTATAAGTGCATGAGTTTTTGTTTTGCAATTTGGTGAGGGAAGAAAAACTTCTAGTTAGGAAAGGGGGTAATAGAAGAACTAGAGTAGAAGACACAAAGGGATGAAATGAGCTCTTGTTTATACTAGGTCTTGTGGACTGGTTTTGTTGTTCCTACACAGAGAGGAGCTTAGAAACAGAAGCTGAAAACAAAACACAGTCCTGGTACCCAGAGACAACATTCTTGACATGGACAATAGTCTTATCATTATGGTTTATGACAGCAATAAGGTTTTTACAGGACATTTTAAGAAGAGGGGATATAGACAAATGAGATTAGGAGAGGAAGAATAGAGCAGACACCACCAATGACAGTAACTGATAGGCTGATTTGTAGACTCAAGAGCATTACTGTGAAGATTGTCAGAAGTAACTGGAGAACATTTGTAGGTTGTGAGGTTGAAACCTTGCTTCTGCACAGTTGGAAGTTACCAAGTCAGTGAACATTTGGGTTACAGTGGTAACACTTTTCCTTATACTAGCATACAAACACAAGACATAAAGAGCTACTACTCAATATTGTGACACTTTAAACCTCAGAAAGAATTTAGGCTTCTAACTAAATTTTCTCCAGAAATGAAAACTGAAAGTTAACTCTCCAGCCAACCTGTATAGAACCATGTCACCCTCACCCCACTCATTTGCACACATATCTATTCTTATTTAATCTAAAAACAGCTCCCAAAGGCCACATTGTGTGTGTCTCTCATATTCCTCACTACTACCCCACCCAGTACAAAGTGCACCTTAGTTTCTATTACAAAGTTAGATCTCTTTATGATCTCCTATTGCCTGAAGGAAAAATAATCTTTCATCATACAATTTCTCAGTTTGTTTTCAGCTTTCTCCAAAGTACCCTTTTAATTCCTACAATTACTACTTTCTTTTTTTTGGTATCTCTGCATTTTCTTTCTATATTCTACCCACCGTCTTACTGGGAAGTACTTAGTAAACAAATTCCTCTAGGAAATAAAGCATGAATTTAATATCCCCAGGGGACATACATTTGAATAAAGAACAATCTCCCAACAATAGTAATTAATTATTCTTTTGGAACTTGATATTTCAGCAAAAAGTCTTGAAAAGTTGGTACAGTAGTCTCTCCCTTATCTACAGTTTTTCACTCTGCAGTTCCAGGGTCTGAAAATATTAAATGGAAAATTCTAGAAATAAATTGATAAGTTTTAAATTTCACACTATTTTGAGTAACATGATGAAATCTCATATCATCCTCACAAGGCATGGATTATCCCTTTGACTAGTGTCTCCACATTATATATGCTACCTGCCCATTAGTAACTTAGAAGCCAACTCCATTACCAGATGGACTGTGGTGGTATTGTAGTTCTTGTGTTCAACTAATCTTTATGTGGCTGCCTAATTCTTTGTCAAAATGCCTACACCACTAGTCTTGCTTTATTTTGCTTAACTGTATCATCTCACATCATCCCAAAAAGGGTTAAGAACAGTACAATAAGATATTTTTAGAGAAAAACAGAAAGCATATTTACATAACTTTTATTTTACTATATTGTTATAATTATTCTATTTTACAAGTTATTGTTTTTGATCTCTTAGTGAACCTAACTAATATATTAAACTTTAGGTATGAATGTATATGAAAAAACACAGTATATATAGTTTAGTCTATTCAGTTTCAGGAATATACTGGGGATCTTACAATGTATGCCCTGAGGATAAGAGGAAACTACTGTATAAAAGGCAGGAACTTGATGCAAATTTTACCACTTAGCAGCTGGATACTTTACAGTTGAGCAGGCTTTTTCATGCTGTTAAAGCTCTTAGGACTTCAAATCCACACATCCCACTCTTTGTTCTGTATCTTACCTTGAATTTCATTTCCTTACACATCTCTGCCATCTTTTTTCAGGAAGAGAAGCATTTTCCAATAGCCACAATAAAATCTGGATTCTTCTGATCCTAGTTGTTTCATAGACAAAGGGAATAAAAATATATTTCATGTGTTAGTCAGTTTTCCATAGCAAAATACTTGAGATAATCAATTTATAAAGAGGACAAGTTTATTTTGAATCACAGTTTTGGATGTTCAATTCATTCTTCACTAACTCCATTGTTTTGGGGTCTGTAGCAAGTTAGCACTCCATTGCAGAAGTACATGGTGAAGCAAAGTTGCTTGTGGCATGGCCAGAAAGCCAAAAAGAGCAAAGAAGAGGGGTCAAGGTTGGTCCTACACTCCCCTTCAAGGGCATGTCTCCAATAATCTATACCTTTTACTAAGATACACCTCTTTAATAGTATGACACCTCCCAATAGTAACATCTCCGGGAAATCAAGCCCCTAACACATGGATCTTTGAAAGACATTCAAAATCCAAATTGTAGCATCATGTAAGATTGGAGGAAATTGCCACACCTCACCGAGGTCCCCAGTCTCACGGAACACACACCGAATCAGGCCGCTGCAGACAGGCAGGTCTGTGCATGCCCTCCCGAGGTCCTGAGTCACACTGAAGATGCTGTATCACCTCGCTGCAGACAGGCAGGTCTGCCCACATCCTACCGAGGTCCCCAGTCCGGTGGAACACAGGCTGAATCAGCCCACTACAGATAGGCAGGTCTGTGCATGCCCTACCAAGGTCCTGAGTCACGCGGAAGACACCGAATCACCCCACTGCAGACAGGCAGCCACCTGATTCCACGCTACAAAGATGCAGAGGACACCAGACCACCAGACCAAGGTACTGGGCCCCAATGTTCCCGGCCCAGAGGTAGGGGCTTCTGAGCCACCATCCCACTGCTCCTGGTCCAGAGGAAGGGGCTTGCCAGTCACCATTCCTCCCGCTGCTCCCAGCCCAGAGGAAAGGGCTTTTGGGCCACCTTCATGAATAATAAATCTAGAAAGGAGCTGAGGAACATGATGGAATCCCAACATAAGAAACAAATGGAATCCATAAAACAGATGCAAATAGATTTCCAGGACATGAAAAACTCCATTGAAAGTCTACATAGCAGAATGAGCCAATGTGAGGACAGAATTTCAGATATAGAAGATAAGATTGCAATTAGTAACCAGGAAAAGAAAAATTGCTTCAAAATTATAAGGGAACATGAGAAATCAATCCAGCAGCTGCTAGATGATGCAAAGAAGAATAACATAAGACTGATTGGGCTCAATGAAGAAACAGGAGAGAGTGGAGATGACATAAAAAATCTCTTCACAGAAATAATGGCAGAAAACTTCCCAAGCAGAGGAAAAGAGATTGACATACAGATAAGTGAGGCATATAGGACTCCAAATAGCCTTGATCAAAAAAATCTACACATAGGCATATAATTGTTAAGATTCCAGAAACTCAACAGAAGAACAAAGTTCTCCAAGCAGTCAGAGAAAAGAAACAAATCACATACAAAGGAAAGCCCATCAGAATCACACCAGACTTCTCAACACAAACCATCAAGGCAAGAAGAGCTTGGAGTGACATATTCCAAGCCCTAAAAGAAAACAGCCTCCAACCCAGATTGATGTACCCTGCAAAACTATCTTTCAAAATGGGTGGAGAAATAAGATACTTTCATGACAAAGAGCACCTCAGGAACTTCGTGAATACCAAACCAGCACTCCAAAGAATTTTACACAATATCCTAGGAACAGACATTGAGGATCACAACCCCAGGAAGCAAAGCAGAATGTACCCATGTGGCATGACAAGAAATCAAATGTAAATGGGGAGAACCCTATAAAAAGAAAAAGTCATGGCAATGACAAGTCAATACTTTTTAGTTATAACCATCATTGTTAATGGTCTCAATTCACCAATCAAAAGAAATAGACTGACAGAATGGGTCAAGAAGCAACATCCAACAATATGCTGCAAGAAACACATTTAATTCAAAAGGAAACTCATAGACTGAAAGTTAAAGGGTGGAAAACAATACTCCATGTGACAGGAACACAAAAAAAAGCAGGAGTAGCTATCCTCTTGGCAGATCAAGTAGATTTCAAACCAACACTGATTAAGAGAGATGAAGAAGGACATTACATCCTTGTAAAGGGAACAATACAAGAGGAAAAGATGACAATCATAAATATCTATGCACCAAACACTAGTGCACCCAACTATATAAAACAAATATTAACGGACATGAAAAGTTATATATGCACTAATACAATTGTAGTGGGGGACCTCAATACCCCACTGTCACAAATAGATAGATCAACTAAACTAAAAATAAGTAATGAAATACTAGAACTCAATCGAACTCTTGAACAAATGAACTTAACAGATGTTTACAGAGTGTTACACCCCACAAAATCAGAATACACATTCTTCTCAGCTGCACATGGGTCATTCTCCAAAATAGACCACATACTCACACACAGAACATGATTAAGTAAGTCCAAAGGAATTGAAGTTATTCCCTGTACATTATCAGAAAATAGTGCAATGAAATTGGAGATCCATAGCAAAAGAAACTCAAAAAATTTCATAAACATGTGGAAATTGAACAACACACTTCTGAATATCCAATGGGTCACAGAGGAAATTACAAAAGAAATCAGACAGTTCCTTCAATTAAATGACAATGACAATACAACATATCGGAATCTATGGGAAACAATGAATGCTGTCTTATGAGGGAAATTCATAGCAGTGAATACACAGGAAAACAGAACGATCCCAATTAAACAACCTGATGCTGAACCTCAAGCTTCTAGAAAAAGAAGAGCAGGACAACCCCAAAGCTCATACAAGGGAGGAAACTATAAAGATTGGAGGAGAAATCAATGCAATGGAGACTAAGAGAACAATACAAAAAATCAATGAAGCCAAGAGTTGGTTCTTCAAAAGAATCAACAAAATTGACAAACCTTTAGCCAACCTTGTAAGAAAAAGGAAAGAAAAGGCACAAATCCATGCAATTAGGAATGAAAAGGGTGAAATTACAACAGATCCAGCAGAAATCCAGAAGATCATCAATACCTACTTCCAGAACCTATACGCCAATAAGATGGACAACACAGAAGAAATGGACAGATTCCTAGATACATATGAAATACCAAAGTTGAACGAAGAAGACCTAAAAATTCTGAACAACCCAATATCAACCAATGAAATTCAAAATGTAATTAAAAACTTATCAACTAAGAAAAGCCCGGGCCCTGATGACTTCACTGCTGAATTCTACAAGACATTTAGAGAGGAACTGCTGCCATTACTGTTTAAACTCTTCAATGAAATTGAAAGAGAAGCAATACTCCCAAATTCATTCCTGGAAGCAAGCATCACCTTGATCCCCAAAGCAGAGAAAGACTCAACTGAAAAAGAGAACAATAGGCCAATCTCACTAATGTACATAGATGCAAAAATACTTAATAAGATACTGGCAAACAGAATGCAGAAGATCTTCACGAAGATCATACACCCTGATCAAGTGGGAGTCATCCCAGGGATGCAGGGATGGTTCAATATACAAAAATCAATCAATGTAATACACTACATCAATAGAGCCAAGGACAAAAACCATATGATTATCTCCATAGATGCAGAAAAAGCATTTGACAAAATCCAACATGCATTTATGATAAAAACCCTACCAAAATTGGAATAGATGGTCTCTACCTCAAACTGATAGAAGCCATCTATGAAAAACCAACAGCCAATATCATACTAAATGGTCAAAAACTGAAATCCTTCACACTAAAATCAGGAACAAGACAAGGATATCCACTATCACCACTCTTCTTCAATATAGTTCTGGAAACATTAGCTATGGCAACTAGACAAGAGAAAGAAATAAAAGGAATAAAGATAGGTAATGAAGAAGTCAAATGGTCATTATTTGCAGATGACATGATACTCTATATAGAAGACCCCAAGAATTCCACCAAAAGTCTTCTAGACTTAATAACCAAATTCAGTCAAGTAGCTGGTTACAAGGTCAACACACAAAAATCAATAGCTTTCCTCTACACCAATGACAGACTCACTGAGAGAGAAATAGGGCAAATAATTCCTTTCACAATAGCATCCAAAAAACTGAAATACCTAGGAATCAAACTAATGAAAGAAATCAAAGACCTCTTCTCTGAAAAGTATGGCACTCTGAAAAGAGAGATTGAAGATGATATCAGAAAATGGACAGACATCCCCTTCTCCTGGGTAGGAAGGATTAATATAGTGAAAATGGCCATACTTCCAAAACTGCTATAGATTTAATGCAATTCCAATTGAGATCCCAGCAGCATTCTTCATAGACCTTGAGAAAACAATCCAAAAATTCATTTGGAACAAGAAGAGACCCAGAATAGCAGAAGCAATTCTAGGTAACAGACACATGGCAGGGGGTATCACAATCCCCAACCTGCAACTCTACTACAAAGCTACTATGATAAAAACAGCATGGTACTGGCAAAGAAACAGACTTGAGGACCAGTGGAACACATTAGAAGATGCAGAAACAATGCCAGACACATTCAGCCATCTCATCTTCGATAAAGGAGCCAAACACCCTCACTGGAGGAAAGATAGCCTCTTTAAGAAATGGTGCTGGAAAAATTGGGCTTCAACTTGCCAAAGATTAAAACTAGACCTGTATCTCTCACCATGCACTAAACTAAAATCAAAATGGATTAAAGATCTAAATATTAAAATAGAAACTCTGAACCAGTTGGAACAGAGGTTAGGTAGAACTCTTGAAGACATCGGTGTAGGAAAAGATTTTATGAACAAAACCTCAGTTGCCCGGGAACTAGCACAAACAGAAAACAAATGGGATCTCTTCTTATTAAAAAGCTTTTGCACAGCAAGAGAAACCACCAGCAGTGTGAAGAGACAACCCACAATGTGGGAAAAAATCTTCACCTGCTCTTCCTCAGACAAAAGTCTACTATCTCGAATCTATAAAGAACTTAAAAAGATCAGACCTCCCAAATTTAAAGACCCAATCCAAAAATGGGCATCTGAATTGAACAGACATTTTCCCACAAAGAAGTAGAAATAGCAAATAAATACATGAAAAAATGTTCAACGTCACTGGTCATTCGAGAGATGCAAATGAAAACAATGCTGAGATTCCACTTCACTCCAGAAAGAATGGCTGCTATCATGAAATCAACCAATAACAAATGCTGGTGAGGCTGTGGGGAAAGAGGAACCCTGCTCCACTGCTGGTGGGAGTGTAGACTGCTGCAACCACTGTGGAAATCTGTATGGAGATATCTCAAACAACTAGGACTGGAAGTCCCATTTGACCCTGCTATTCCACTGCTGGGGATCTTCCCCAAAGAATTGAAAGAATCATACCACAGTGATATATGTGTACCCATGTTCATAGCAGCGCAGCTTGTAATAGCTAAAACTTGGAAACAGCCCAAATGCCCATCAACTGGAGACTGGATAGAGAAAATCTGTTTTTTTTTATAAAATTGAGTACTACTCAGCTATAAAAAATGAGAAATTAGAGACATTTATAGCTAAGTGGATGCACATTAAGGTGATACTCAAGTGAAATAAATAGGACACACATGAATAAATACCGAATAGTTTCTCTGGTGTGAGAAACTGAAAGTGTAAATAAGAACCAAATGTATAATAGGTAATGTGAAATAGGAAGAAAAGGGGCAAAGGAAAAAGAAGTGGGAGGGCTGGGGAAAGGATAGAAGGGAATGGGATTAATATGAGAAAATGGAAAAATAGGAACCAAATCTTTGTAAATAGGGAGGACTGGAGGGGTTGAAGGGAGGGCTGGGCAAGGGTGAAAAATAAGAGCCAAGAGAGAATATGTAAAGGTGCAAATTTCCAATGAAAAATGTCATTATATTGTATACCTAAAATGTACCAATGATTAGAATGAATAATCAATAATGTAAAATAGGAAGAAAAGGTCCAAAGGGGTAGGGGTAGTGGGAGGGGCAGGGGAAAGGAAAGAAGGGAAAGGCAAAATGCTGAGAAATGGAAAAAATGGAAATAAAGTCTTTGTAAATAGGGAAGGGTGGAGGGGGTGAAGGGAGGGCTAGGAATGGGGAAAAAATAAGAATGAAGATGCATTATATAAAGGTACAATTCCCAATGAGAAATGTAATTGTGTTGTATACCTACAATGTACCAATAAAAGAATTTAATACAAAAAAAAAAAAAGATTGGAGGAAATTGGTCTTCTTGGCTAGGGAATGACTTTCCTTGTTACCTTCATGTAATCACTAGCTTATATCTTCCATAGCTGTATATTCTAGAGTTCGATTCTCAGAAGAGTTTGATATGCCTTTATTGATCTAATTTTTGAGATAATGATGAAGAGTCTCTTGGTAATTAGAAGAAAAACTGCCTTCATATGGTTTTGAAATTATAACAAAATGTCCAAGAAAGGGTCATCATCAAGAAAAGGATTGTCTTGAATCTAGTTAGCAATAATGAGGGCAGGACCTTAGTGGATAAGCCTAAATTATGCTGTTTTGTTATTCAGAATCAGTGAGGTTAATACTGATCCACAGGAATTGTACATTAGTAAATAGAAGTAGGTTAAAGTAATTAATCCTATGTCTTACAGCTCCAACATTTTCTCCCTTAAGAGAAATTACACAGGGTCTAGGGCAACTAACAACAAGGTACAGTGATAAAGTGATTGAGTTCTCTCTGGTCTGGGACCTGTTATTTGTTTTAATGTATGTTAGTCTGTTGAAAAAAAGCATGACTTTTAAGCCAAAGAGCAAGCATACTTTTGGTATAACCTCATATCTTTCCCAGTCACAGATATGGAAAATGCTTCTAGAAATATAAAGTCTTATTTTCAAAGCAACTCACTGGAACTATTCAAGAAGTAATTAGATGCTGTCCCGAGAGAGGGAAGCTTCAATAAAATGAGTGGGTAATTTCTCTTAAATTTTTTTGTTTCTACTTTCATGCCTAATGAAATGGAAGAATGGAAAAGAGGCTCTACCTCATTACTATTTTTTTCTGCAGTAACTTTTAAGTAGTTTTTCAAATTACAATGTTATTTAGACTCCTGGACAAATAACTCTGTTTAGGAGTCTTACTCTTTTCATGTTGATCTCAGAACTAAGTGCTTCATCCATTTATATCAGAGAACACACCAAAGCACCCCTCATAAATTCATTCATACAGGAACAACAAAAAGATGGTTACACAATTGATTATTTTGCCAGCACAGTAGTATTCATATTTCTTTAAAGCAAATATAGAGTGCTCATTTTGAGCCAGACATGGTGCTATGTGAATTCATCAAATACTTCAAAATTCTCAGACATAGGAGTTAAGATATCTCCATTTTAAGTAGGAGACAACTAAAGCTCAAAGGAGTTAAGAGATTTGCTCCAGAAAGTGCTAGAGCTACTGAAAAGTGATTTTAAACCCCATAAAGTTCCTTATATACAGCTACTCAGTATAGAGCCTCCCCTGTACATAGCATACTTCTGAAACTCATAAGGAAAAACATATGCCAATCTGTGGGCATTAGAATTAACAGTCTTTGTGTGACAATTATTAAGAAGACGCCCAGGCAGGTATGTTAGAGCTGAGCTAAAATATACCAGCCTGCAAAACACAGACAGATTTATTCATTGACATAGTAGCAGATTGTGAACCTATGAGCTGTTGCTTCTCCACAAAGCTGTCTTTAAGCACAGATGTGACCTTGATCTTACTAATGAACCATGTTGGTCTCAATTTTCTCATCTGTGACATAGTCATAGAGACTTAGAATACTTGGAAACATACCCAGATGATGGGAAATTTCAAGATCTTAGACTTTCATGCTTAATTTACAGCACATAGTTCTGTAAGGAATTAAGTATGCATGAAATGATACATCAGTCTTTGCCCCTAGCTCCTGGCACAGAACTCCCAAAGCCTTCATAATTTTCTGAATTACAGGTACATCTTTTAGTCTAATGAGGCACCTTGGTTGGCACCTGGATATAAGCTGATCACCAGAAAGCCTAAGGTATGATTAGAAGCTTGGAACTTTCAGCCCCTCCTTCTCCCTATTGTCCATACAAGGGACAGAGGTTGAAAATGGAGTTAGTAATTGTTCCATGCCTACATAATGAAATATCCATAGAAATCCCAACAATATAGGATTTAGGGATGCTTCCCAGTTGTGAACAAAAACAAATTGATGTGCCAGGAGAGTGACACTCCCCCAACTCTACAGGGGCAGAAATTCAGAAGTTTCTATGCTCAGGACTCAGATCCAAATATCATCCTATATGTCTTCATTGGGCTGTTAATTTATATTCTTCTAAATATTCTTTGCAACAAATCAGCAATAGTATATAACCTGTTTTCTGGGTTCTGTGAACTAATGCAAATTAAACCTGAAAAGAAGTTGTGGAAGTCTCCAATTTTGGCCAAGCCAGATTGAAAGTATAGGTAACCTGGGAACCTGCTATTTGTGGTGAGCTTCTGAAGTAGGTGAGGCAGGCTTAAGGGACTAAACACTTAGCCCAAGGCATCTGCACTAACCTTGTTAATGTCATAGTTGAACTGAATTGTAGGATACCTCACTAGTGTCGAAGAATTGCTTGATGTGGTAAAAAACACATATTTGATCATAGAAGTACTCTGTGTTGACTGTTGAGAGTATATAAAGAAAAAAATATTTTGCATTTATGACATTCTTATGTAGAAACATGAAGCAAAGGCCTAGAAATATTATCCCCTTTACAAAAAAAATCATTTATTAAATTTTTCCTCTGCTAAAAATATTATGTCACCTTAATGGATATAGGTAAAATAGAGCATTGAAGGAATGAAAAGATCTGCTATTTTTAGGGAAAAAAACCTTGCATATTTTATTTGTTTTCTAATATAGTCAAAATAATATAGTTTTAATAAATACAGACCTAATAGACAAATATTATTTTGAGCTTATGACTTGTTAAGCTTATTTTATAGCGATTAGTGATGAATCATTTTATAAAGCTTGGGTGATTCATCATCAAAGCATCATGGCTTTATAAGACAGGTGTTCTGGAAATTCACAAACTCTGTAATACAAAATTTGTGTTATTCTCTGTAATTTGGAGATTTCCAAGTCACATACAAGTGGAATAGAGATAAGAAAAAATACGTGGTCTGTACTCTTTGCTCCCCACATTCCTTCCATCTTCATGAGATCTCAATACATTTGTCTATAACAAGATGTAAACTACAAGTACAGTCCAATTTCAAAAGAGGTCTAGCAATATTATCTAAAACAGATTGTGTAGATTTTATAGTGTCATTGTTCTTTCAAGTCACTGCCAGGTTATTTTAAGGGGAGAGAGAGAGAGAAACAGATAAAGAGAGAGGCAGAGAGACAGAGAGGTAAAAGTGTGTCACTCCAGAGCTCAGATGTTTTAAAATACACAGCTTCCCTAGAATTATTCTTCAGAAGGGTATAAATTTTATTTTAGATACAAAATATCAGGTGATGTGATAAAGATCAAGGGTGGAACAGGAAAAGGAGCTGATAGCTTCCTGCTGGAGCCCACTCCTTTAAATACATCAAATAATTATATGCTACAAAGAAAATGATCATGAAGGTACTTTTGTCTCATGATAGTGGGGGGAAAAATGCAGAGTAGCACTCAGCAGCAAAATACAGCCTTTCTGGAGCCTGGAATCAAGACACATGGAAAACAAAACTTGGTGAAGAAGGAAACAATAAAAGTAGATCTCTGGGTATTGGGAGGGAGCTGACAAGAACACTAGAAACTACAGAGAAGCTGAAAAAACAGATCAAAACTCAGAGAAAAGAACAGAACTGCTTGGAAAACTCTCCTCAACTCTAGGGAATGTAAGGTAAGCCAAGAGGGTCAGCAGCTCCGGAAAAAAACAACAGACCAGGCTAGCCCCCAAAATCCCATGGCTATGGTAAACTGCAAAAACAGTTTGGGACTTTACTCTGAAAATGACTTATGCACAGCAGGCTAGAGTGGGAGAAGAAATCCAGGGCAGTACCCACCATATTTGGAAGGGTTTAATCTGAAACCATTTAAAGAAGGGATTAATTGTTTAAAACTAAGACAGAACAACTTCATTTCAGTGTTTCCAGCAGAGCGCAATAACAGTGACTAGGTGGGAGACAGCCATGGGAGATGACTGTTGAGAGGGTGCAGACTAGACCTAGAACCTCTGAGAAGCTTAAGCTCAAGCTGGGAAGAACACAGTATGGTGCCCTGCCTTCTGTAATGAGAAGGTAGGCCTGGCATATGTGCCTTTTATAGGCCACTGGGTCTGAAAATGCTGTCAGTAAGTCCAGCATTCTGATTGAATCCCAACCCAGCTGCCTATATCCAACACAGAGACCAATGGTCTGCTTTCTTCCCTATCAACCAACATGAGCAAGGAAACACCCTGGCTTGGATAATTGCCATAGCCAGGGGTCCATGGATAAAGGAGCTCTTAGAGCAGGGACGTAGGCAACTGACAAAATTACAGGCCACAAAACTAAACCCAGAAAACTATGGCATGCTAGATTCCAAGCCTGTAGACCCTAGAAAGAAATAATTCATTTAAAAATACAGAGGAATTTTTTTTTACTCATATCCTTTTTTGATCTTCATTGGTTTGGCAGGGGTGTGGGGGAGTTCTTCCTTTTTCTTTTTATCCTTTTTGGTATTTTAATTTCTTCTTATTCATTTTGTTTTCTTATTTTCTCTTTTTTTTCCTTTCTTGTTTGTTTTTTATGTTACCATTATCTAATTCTATTAATTTCCTTTTGCTCTTTAATAGGATAGTTAATCTCATTTTTCTCTCCTTCCCACCTTCCATTGCTTAATATTGTGAAATTTTATTTTTCATTCTCCTATTCCCTCACATACTCTATCTTTACTAGTATAACCTTTAAGCCTTATTATTATCTTTAGTATTTGGGGGGGGGTACCAGGGATTGAACTTGGGTCCTTAAGCTTGCGAGGCAGGTGGTGGAACCACTGAGCTAAATCCCCAGCCCTATTATTATCTTTAGATAGTTAATTCTATGCTATTATTGTGCAGTTCTTTTCTATCATAAGGGAAAATATAGCTGTTGTATTTAGTAGATTTTTACAGTATGTCAGTATTTTTTCTTAGTGTTTATACTAAAATTATAGATCTCTTCTATGAATAAGGATGATACATTATTGGTTCTTAAGGTATGACAACATCTAGTTTGTCTTTGATGTTATTATTTTTTCTGATTTTGCTGTTATTGCCAGTGTGGTATAGTTATTGCTATTAATTGGTTTTCTCTGTATGCCAATATTTGGATTGACATTTTGTCATTAAAAATACTGCAGGAGGGGAGTACTGGCATCTCTGAAGAACCTTATCATTGCCCTTCTCTATATCACCTTACAGTGGGGACTATCATTACTTATCAGAGGGTGATCAAGCCTCCATATGCCTAGAAAGTGGGTGTGATGGTTGAGAGATTGTGTCAACTTGTGAAGTTTGGCTAAGAGAAGCTTAGCCAAATTGGCTCATCAATTCCACAACTTAGGGCACAGGAGATTCATCCTAGGGCTGTTCCTTGCCTGACTGCTATAAAGGGGAAATGAGGAAGGTAGAATTCTCTTCTGTTCCTTTGGAGGAGCCCCAGTCTTTGCCTTCCAGCGCAAACCCTTCAGCCTTCCAGCATAGACCCTTCAGCCTTCCAGTGCAGACCCATCAGCCTCCTGATACAGACCCACACAGAACACTACAGTGAGCTCCAGAACTTTGACTGAGACCCTCTGGACTCCTCTTCATCCGACCCTGTGAGTGGCTATTATAAGTTAATCTTGTAAATTCTTATATATATCTATATATCTTGTGTTCTATTGGCTTCTCTAGTAAATACTGACTGATACAGGGGGACAGTGAGGGCTAAAGAAAAAAAGACAACAGAGACTTGGGGAATTTCACAATATATGCAAAATATATGGGGGGCTGTAAGGTCAGTGCCTGAGAGTGGCAAAGACGAAGACTTTCTGAGCTAGCCACTACTTACTGGATACACACAGTAATTGAAGGGAGCATCAGGTGAATTAGGGGATGGCAGTAACCCTATGTCCATGTGGATCTCATGCTGATGAAGATCTTGGGTCATGAGGTTCTTATGTTGAGGAAGACTATAAGGAGTACATTCTTATGATAGTAGGTGGGAGGAGTTAAGTTAATAAGGAATTTGTCCCTCCCCAGGTGAAACCTTTCTCTTACTACTGAGTTCGCAAGGAACCAGGATGTCTTCAGCTAATACAGTACTGCCTTAGATTGTCACAGCATCACCAGACCATTGAGGTTTTAGCTGTGAATAGAGGCAAAAATGGAGTTATGTCTCAACATTGCCATAGCTGGCATGTAGGCAGGAAAACTAGACCTAATCATAATTTAATTGTGAAATTATTTTTCCCCAAAATTATGTAGAATTGCTCCCAACAGTTACTCAGTTGGGAAACTTAAGGGCAATATATTTGATTGGATCCTGAAGTAACAAGAATCAAGTGGCAGCACTTAATCTCCAAAGATAGGGTACGCGTACTTACTGTAATGGAAACCAGAAGCAGAACAATGATCAGAATGGGCTGATATGTGTAGACTTAGGGCATTGGCTGATTAGCCACTGTGTTCCTAAAAGTTAAATAGAGAGGAAGCATACAAAATTTTTATTAGATGTATATAATCAAAAAAAATTAATAACAGAGAATCATCGGCCCTCAATTCATTCCCAGATGTGAGTCAATTCAAAGACCTAGAACAACTTGAAAGAAGGGGAGCCCAAATCTCCTTGGAGAGGGACTCTGGGGCACCAAAAATGTATATGGTCAGTCTTTCTCCTATTCTTCCCCTAAGGGACCTAAAGGGTTTTCGTGAGTGAGTATAAATTGGGGGAAGGGAAATGGTCAGACATTTCCAGGAATGCTAGACACTGATCCTAAACTAACACTGATTCCAGCAGATCTAAAACACCATTATGGTCCTCTAGCAAGAGTAGAGGCCTATGGAGGTCAGTAATCAACAGAGTTTTAGCAAAGGTCTGACACACATTTGGTCCAGTAGGTCCTCAAATCCATCCTGTACTCATTTCCCCTGTTCCAGAATGGATACTTAGGATAAATATAGGTAGTACTTGGCAGAATCCTCACATTGGTTTCTTAACCTGTAGTGTGAGTCCCATTATGGTGGGAAATGCCAAACGGAAGCCATTAGAGTTGCCTTTGCTTGGTAAAATAGTAAACAAAAAACTACTTCAGGGATTGCAGATATTGAGGGATTACAAAGATTAGTGCCACTATCAAGAACTTGAAGGATGCAGCATTGTTGATCTTCACTACATCTTCATTTAATTTTCCTATTTGACCTGTACAGAAGACTGATGGGTAATGCAGAAGGATGGTAGATTACCATAAACTGAATCAAGTGGTGACTCCAATTGCAGTTGCTGTACCAGATGTGGATTGCTTGCTTGAGCAGATAACACATCTCCTGGTACTTAGCTGCCTATCATGAGCTTAGTATTATCTAATCCACAGAATCATAGTTTGGACACACACAGCAACAGTCTATCATTAAATGAAAATGGTATATATATGACTGAGCCAGAGCAGGTCCAGAAGTTACAAGTTAGTTACATGAAGAAGTTGCCTACATGTCCATGGCTCCTACTTCTGATATATTCCCTTCTGTTTCCTAGCATGTATTTATGACCTCATAAGGTGTACCATATAATTAACTGCCAGAGGAAGAGAAGACTAGGACCTGGTTTACGGATGGTTCTGCTCATTTTGCTAACACTCCCATAAGTGGGCAGCTGCAGCATTACATCCCCTTTCCAGGACATCCCTGAAGGACAGTAGTGAAGGGAAATCTTCAGTGGGCAGAACTTCAAGCAGTGCATATAATAGTATATTTTTCATGGCAGAAAAAAAAAAGCCAGATGTGAGCCTGTATACCGATTCATGGGCTGTAGCCAATGGTCTGACTGGATGGTCAGGAATTTGGAAGGAACATGACTGGAAAATTGGTGACCAAGATATTTGGGTCAACAGTATGTGGATATATCTCTCCATATGGGCAAAGGATGTAAAAATATTTCTGTCCCATGTAAATGCTCAACAAAATGTGAACTCAGCAGAAGAAGACCTTAACAAGCAAGTGGATAAGATGATCTGTCCTGTAGATAATGGTCAACTTATTTTTCCAGCCACCTTTGTCATTGCCCAATGGGCTTATGAACAGAATGGCCATGGTGGCAGGGATGGAGCTTATGCATATGCTCAGCAATATGGACTCCCATTTACCTAGGCTGATCTGGCTACAGCCACTGCTGAATGCCCAATACGCCAGCAGCAGAAATCAACACTGAGTCCCTGATATGGCACCATTCCCTGGGCTAATCAGCCTGCAACCTGGAGGCAGGTGAATTATATTGGACCTCTTTCATCATGGAAAGGACTGTGCTTTGTCCTTATTGGTGTAGACACTTATTCTGAATATGCATTTGCCTTTCTTGCACATAATACTTCTGCCAAAACTACCATTCATGAACTCACAGAATGACTTATCCACCATCATGGAATTCTGCACAGCATTGCTTCTTACCAAAGAATACATTTTATAGCCAAAGAAGTGAGGCAATGGGCTCATGCTCATGGAATTCACTGTTCTTACCATGTTCCTCATCATACAGAAGTGGCTGAATTGTTAGAAAGGGGGAAGGATCTTTGGGGGACATAGTTATAGTACCAGCTAGGTGACAATAGCTGACAAGACTGGGGTAAGGTTCTTCAAAAGGCTGAATATGCTTTGAATCAGCATCCTCTACACAGTACTCTGTCTCCCATAGCCAGGATTCATGGGTCTAGGAAGTGGAAATGGTATCTCTCACTATTACCTGTTGTGTTCCATTAGCAACATTTTTGCTTCCTGTTTCCAAGACCTTATGTTCTGCTAGCTTACAAGTCTTAGTTCCAGAGAAGGGGAAGGCTTATACTAGGAAGCACAACAATGATATCATAGAACTAGAAACTAAGATTTCTCCCTGGTCATTTTGGTCTCTTCATGTCTCTGAGCAAACAAGCTATAAAGGGAATTATGGTGTTGCAAGGGGTGATTGATCCAGACTATGAAAGGAAAATTGGACAATTATACCACAGCGGAGGAAGGGAAGAATATATTTGTAATGGAGGAGATCCTTTAAGATGCCTCCTAGTATTACCATGCCTTGTTATTAAAATCAGTGGGAAACTACAGTGGTACCTTGATTCACAAACTTAATTTTTTTGCACAATTCTGGTCAAAACCAAATTGGATGAGAACTTAATCAAATTTCCCCATAATGTCAACATTGAACCTAAACACTGAATTTGATTTTGTTCTCATCCAATTAGGTTTGCAATCAGAATCATGGAAAGAATTAAGTTTGTGATCCAAGATACCACTGTACAACAATTCAATCCAGGCAGAATGACAAATGGTCCAGAATCTTCAGGAGTGAAGGTATTGGTCACTCCACCAGGGAAGGAACCAAGACCTACTAAGGTGCTTGCTGAAGATCAAGGAAATACAGAATAGATAGTAGAAGGTAATAAGGTAATTCTAAATACCAGCTACTAAGACCAGGGATGTAGCTCAATAGCACTGCACCTGCCTGGCAAGCTCAAGGTCCTAAGTTCGATCCCAGGTACCAGAAAAAGTAAAATACCAGATACAACAACCCTATGATCAATTACAGAAACAAGGATTGTAATTGTAATAATTCTTTCCTAATATGCTTCCTATGTAATATACTGTTGATAGACTTAATATTGGTTCTTAAGTATTATTAAGCCTATATTTTACTCTTCAAGTTATGAAATGTTAGGAGTAGCATCACCCAAAGAAAATTTGTCTTCTATTCTGGGGAGGGAATTAATGCATTTCTGTGTGTACACAGGATAGTTAGGACATGTTAGGTGTAATTATATACTTGGCTTGGTGTCTGGAGACTATAGTTTAAAGAATTGTGTTTGGTTGTCAAGTTGACAAGGGATGGATTGTGATAGTTAACTGATTGTGTCAACTTGAGTAAGAAATGTCCAAATAAATTCAATCAGCATAGTTCTTAGTGTGGAAGACCCACCCTAGGGAGGATTATCATTGGAATGGTATAAAATGGAAATGAAAAAGGAAGGCTTTGTTCTGTTTCTTCAGAGATGTGCCCATCTGTACCTTCATCTTTGATGTCACAGACTGTTCAGACTCCCGGCATAGACTCTTTGGCCTCATGATATGGATTTGCACAGGATACTACAGTGGGCTCCAGGCCTTCAACTGGATCTCCAACACACAAACAGACCTTTTGCAGTCTCCCACACCTGACTCCGTGGGCTGCTATTGTAAGCCACTCTTGTGAATTGTTATACATTTGTATATCATACATCAAATCTGTTTCTCTAGTAAGCATTGACTGATACAGAGAGGTAGTTTGATCTTGTGACAAAGGCAAAGGCCTATAGTTAGCCATGTGCAGAGTGCATCATTAAAAAGGAGACACTTATTAAAGAGCACTCCATACTACCAAGAAAGTTTTTTATTATAATTGACTATCAAACCTCAGCACAAAACAAAGACAAACAATAGAAACATTGGTAGAAAGGGCAAAAAAATGACTCCAAAATATTTCCAACTCCCCCAGAGCTGGACCAAGGGAGCATAGAGGAGGAGAAAATCAAACGCTATAGAGCTGACTTATTCGAAATGATGAAAGCAGAGAAAAAGAAAAGAGATCATTAATGTATTCAGTGAGTTCAAAGAAGATAAAACCAATCAAAAAATACTTGCTAAACAAATTGTTCAGTAAGTTTACAGAAAACACTATTGAAAAGCTAGCTTAACTAAACAAAATAATACAAAACATGAATGACCAGTTTGCCAAAGATTAGAGTCCATGAAAATGTACCAAATACAAATCTAGGATTCTGAAAAATCTATTGAAAGTATGGGCAGCAGTAGTGACCAAAGTGATAAACAGGGAGTCAGCACTAGAAGTCAGAGTAGATTTTAGTACCAGTTAATGATAGATACCTTAAAACAATAAAAACATAAAAATTGGATCCAAAAGCTACTAGAGGATGCAAAGAAAATTAAACTAATATTAATTGGAATTAGTGAAAAATGACAAGACAGTTCAAATGGCATTAAAAAACCTGTTTACTGAAATAATAGCATAAAACTTTCCAAATATGGAAAAATAGTTTCACATAAAGATAAGTAATGCATACAGAATCTCAAATAGCCACAATCACAAAAGAATATTTTCACAATACATCATGGTCAAAATCCCAGGTGTACAACTCAAGAACACAAGCTAGTTGAGCCATTAGAATTAAAGCAGACTTCTCAATAGAAACCCTAAAGGCTAGGAGAGCTTGGAGTGAAGTGTGTCAAGCCCTGAAAGTAAACAACTTCCAACACAGATTGATACATCCTGAAAAACTGTCTTTCGAAGTTGATAGAAAAATACATTATTTCCATGACAAAGAGCATCTGAAAAAATTCATGACCTCTGAACAAAAACTCAAAAAAATTCTCAAGGATATCCTACCAAGAGACAAGGATATTAACAATGACAAAAAGTCCAAGAGAATGAATACACCAGGTAGAATGGGCAGTTATATAAAAAGGAGAAAAAAGGGAATCAGCAATGGGAAAATAAAGCAGTGACAGAAATTAGTCAATACTCTATTTTTCAATAATAGCATTCAGTGTGAATGGTCTCAATTCACCAATCAAAAGACACAGATTGGGGCTGGGGATTTAGCTCAGTGTTTTCGCCACCTACTACAAAAGCGCAAAGACCCGAGTTTGATCCCTGGTACAAAAAAAAAAACAAAAAAGACACAGATTGACAAAATAGATCAAGAAACAAAATCTAATGGCGTGCTATATACAAAAAACAAATTTAACCTAAAAGGAAATTAAAAGACTAAAAATTAAAGGATGGAAAGCAAAACCCCATGCAACAGAAAATAAAAAACAAGTAGCAGTAGCTATTCTATTATCTGACAAACGAGATTTCAAGCTAAAACTGATTACAAGCAGCAAAGATGTTCACTACATGCTAGATAAGAAAACAATTCAACAAGAATAGTTAACAATTATTAACATACATCCTCCAAACACCAGTGCACCCACCTTTATAAAACAAGTACTACTGGGCATAAAAGACAAGATAAATTTTGACACAATTAGAATGGGGGATCTCAATATCACACTATCACAAAGATATCATTAGACAAAAAAAGATATTAGAGCTAAACAAAACCTTCAAACGAATGAATTTAGTAGCCCAACAGAAACAGAATACACATTCTTCTCAGCAGCACATGGAACTTTTTCCAAAATAGACTACATACTAGCAAATAAAGCATGCTTAATAAAATGCCAAAAAATCAAATTATGCCATGCATATTGTCAGATTGTAGCACAATGAAACAAGAACTCAAAGGCAAAAGAAATAGCAGATATTATGCAAAGGAATATAAATTAAACAAAACAATCTTGAATAATCAATGTGTCACAGAAGAAATCGAAGAAGAAATAAGATCATATCTAAAATTAAACTATAACACCAGAAGAAAGTACCAGTACTGATGGGGCACAATGAAAGTGGTCCTAAGAGGGAATTTTATGGCTGAGAAAGTTCACATCAGAAAAATAGAGCACGGCCAAATAAATAACCTAATCTCAAGCTCCTAGAAAAACAAGAACAATTTAAATCCAAAGCTGGTATAAGAAAGGATATTATAAAAATGGGAGCAAATCTCAGTGAAATGGAGAATTAAAATATGAGACAAAGTATCAATGGATCAAAAAGTTGGTTCTGCAAAAGAATAAACAAAATAGACAAACCCTTAGCCAATCTCACCAAGAAGAAAGAAAAAGAAAGAGAAGATCTGAATCAAAGTAAATAGAAAGGAAAAAAAGTGAAATCACAACAGATACTGCTGAAATCCAGAGATTATTGACAAGTATTTCACAAATATGTATACCAATAAATTGGAAAATTAAGAAAAAATGCTTAGAGTTTCAGATACATGTGAATCACACAAACAGAACCAAGAATAATCCAGTAATGGGCAATAAAATTGAAGCAGTAATAAAAAACTTACCAACTAAGAAAAGCCCAGGTCCTGATGGATTTCCTGGTGAATTCTACAAGCAATTCAGGAAAGATTTAATACCAATACCACTCAAACTCTTTAATGAAATTAAAATGGAAGGAGTGATTCCAAAGTCACTCTTGGAAGCTAGCATGAGCTCATATCCAAAACCAGACAAAGACCAATCAAAAAAGAGAACTAAAAAAAAAAGAGAGAGAGAACTACAGGCCAATGTCTTCAACAAATAAAGATGCAAAAGTCCTCAAGAAAATACTGTAAAACAGAATGCAACAAATCATCAAAAAGATCATATATCTAGACCAAGTAGGTTTCAACCCAGGGATGAAAAGATGGCTCAATATATGCAAATCCATAATTATTATACATCACATAAACAGAACCAATAAAAAATGACAAGATCATCTCAATAGATACAGAAGAAAATTTTGACAAAATTCAACATCCATTCATGATAAAAATCATGATAACAATATGTATAGGAAGACCTTATCTCAATCTGATAAAAGCTACTTATGACAAAACTACCACCAATATCATATTACATGGGAAAAGGCTGAAAGCTTTCTCTCTAAAATCAAGAACAAGACAAGGACATCCATCACCACACATATTCAATATAACACAATCCCAAAACATTAGCCAGAGCACTCAAGAGAAAAAGAAAAGAGCGATATGTACAGGAAAGGAAGAAATCAAATCATCATTATTTGAAGATTGCACAATCCTCTCCATAAAGACTCCCAAAAAACCACCAAAAGACACCTTGAATGAATAGCCAAATTCTTTTGTATAAAATATAAAAATCAACACAAAAAATCAATAGTGTTTCTGTAAACCAATAATGAACTCACTGAGAAAGAAATTAGGAAAACAGTACCATTCACAATAGCATCAAAAAAAATTAAATACTTAAAAATTAACCTAACCAAGGAAAAGAAAGGCCTCTCTAATTAAAACTACAATATTTTGAAAAAGGAGATAAAAAAGGACATCAGAAAAATGGAGAGATGTCCCCTGTTCTTAGATAGGTAGAACTAATATTGTCAGAATGATCATACTTTTAAATGTGGTATTAAAATTTAATATAGATTTAACACAATTCCAATCAAAATACTAATAGGATTTCTCACCGAACTAGACAAAATAATCTTAAAATTCATATGGAAGCAGAAGTGACCAAGAATAGCAAAGGCCATCCTGGGCAACAAGAACAAAGCAGAAAGCATCACAATCCCAAATTTCAAGTTATATTATGAAGTTACACTGATTAAAAAAATCACAATACTGGCACAACAACAGACATGTGGGTCAATGGAACAGAATAGAGTATGCAGTAACAACACCAAGTACATCAATTTATTTGATTATTGACAAAAGGGACAAAAACATGCTGGAGGAAAGACAGCCTCTTTAGTAAAGGATGCTGGGAAAACACTACCCACATACAGATTAACTCGAGGCCCATATAACTCACTATATATACTATACTAAAATAATAATTCATCAATGATCTAAATAATAAAATAGAATCTGCTGAAAGATAAAACAGGTAAAACTCTTGAAAACATAGGCATAGGCAAAGATTTTCTGAACAGAACTCCACATGCACAAGAAATAACATCAGGAATCAACAAATGAGATGATGTCATATTAAAGAACTTTTGTACAGCAAAGGAAACAACTAACAGAGTGAAGAGATAACCTACAGAATAGTAAAATATATTTAGCAGCTATTCCTCAGACAGATTAATATCTACACTGTATAATGAACTGAAAAAATTAGACCCTTCCAAAAAATAAAACTCAATCAACAAATGGGCAACTGATATAAATAGATACTTCTCAAAAGAAGAAGTACAAATGACCAATAAATACATTAAGAAATATTCAACATCTTTGGCCATTAGAGAAATGCAAATTAAAACAACAGAGATTCCATTTACTCCAGAAAAATGGCTGTCATCAAGAAAACAGATAGAGTAATAACAAATGCTGGTGAAGCTGCAAGGAAAAAGAAACCCTTCTACATTGTTAGTGGGAATGCAAACTAGTACAACCACTATGGAAATCAGTATGCAGACTCCTCAAAAAACTTAAAATAGGAATTCCATTCAACTCTTTTAAGCATCTTCCCCAAAGAGTTAAAGGCATTGTATTACAGTGATACATGTATAACCATATTTATAGCATCAAAACTCATAATAACTCAGAAGCTGCCTATATGTCCATCAACACATGAATGGATAAAGAAAATGTGGTATTTATACATAATGGAGTAATACTGTGCCATACAGAAGGATCAATGAGTTATTTGTAGGAAAATGAATGTACCTTGAGACCATAATGTTAAGTGAAATAAGACACACAAGTTTAAATAACACATTTCCTTTTATATGAGAAAACCAAAATATAAAGAGCAAAATGAAAGATAGATAAGAAGAAATAGATAGATAGAAGAAAAAATGAAAGAGAATAAGAAAAGGGGAGAGGACTAAGAAGAGAGTAAGAAGATGGGGAGAGGAAAGAGGGGAAAGGGATGAATAAAAACAAATGAAGGTCTTAATATAAGTGCCCAAGAATAAATACTTGAACTGCAATACACATATATGACAAAGTGCACTGCAGCCATTATAATGCTTGTTTTAGAAAAATATTTAACAACAGAGAGAATACTTAACAATATTAATGGATAAAAATAACAGAATAACACTATAACAAGAGCATGAGCTCAATTTAAAATATATGATCATAAAAATGAGCATTAATATTAACAAGTATCTCTTCATTGTGGTATCATTTTATCTTTTATATTTTACTATGTGTCTCAAATCTCATATAATAAACTTATATTTATTTTGCTATTATAAAACAATGACACTGTTTTAAAGTCAAGGTTAAAATGTTCTGCTTATTTGCAAATGAATACTAAATGGTGACTTTTAGCATTTATTTTTATCATTCTAGAAACAAAACCAAATTTACTCTAACATAAACCCAAAAGTAACAGAATTTTACTTACTAAATTTTTACTGTTTATATCTGACATTTATACCAGAAATTTTTTTAAAATCGAAGCTTGAGGTACCCATTTTGCATTGTTTAGCTTTCTGCTGTGAAGAATCTATTGTAATTGTCATTTGTTGATGTTAGTGTAACCATCAATTTGTTCATTAATTTACTTATACAGTGTTCTTTGATGAGGAATCTAGGCATAATAATATATCAGTGTAAGGGATAATTTGGAGGAGGGAAACTAAAGATGGGAGGCCAGTTTAACAAAGAAAGATGCAGGGACTAAAATGGGGGGGAGGGTAAGGAAGTGAAGACAAAAGTAGAGTCCAGAGATATCCTGACAGTATGAAGAAAAGAATTGGATGACACTTCATCTATACTTGCACCTAAGATGCAACAGATGCTATGCTAATGTAGGTCATGGGGCAGCAAACAAAATACATTTTCCTCATTCTGCAAGTCTCCAATACAACTTCACCAACTCCATGCTCTCAATTGGTGGTGTAGCTTTTTATTTCTTTGAGAAAACAGTAGCAATCAGAAGAGAATTTTGCAATGATTTCACCTCCAAATCTTCTAGCGTTCCTACATCCTCTACCATACATTCTGTCTTTCTTCCTGTTGGAGGAGGTGTGTCCACTGCTTCCCATATGTCCTGAATCCTATACCATTACTTCCTCAAAGACGTCACTCTTGTTACTACCCTGTTACTTTGAGTTACCAAAATTCCCACCTCTAATGTATTATTCAAATAAGTATATAAATATCCTATTATTCTCTCATCTGAAACATTCCCTTGAACTCAATACTCACTCTTCCCACCACCCCATTTCTCTACTAAAATTTTTTTAAATATAAAGATGAAAAAAGTTTTATCAGGGATTATCTACCTTGATATCCAGACTTTCTCTTTTTGTTCCTTCTAGAAACCAAGCCAATTACTCATTCATTCACCAACTCTATTCAAACTGTTCTTGTGATTATCACTATCCCCAAAGCATGGTCAGGTTCATGGTGCTCAGGTTTCACAGGGCTCTGTGTGTAGAAGAGCCCCATGCTTGGTTAAAACTTAGCTGTTGTCATACTCTACTTCTTAATAATTTTAAAGGAAGAAAGACACATTTTCAGTTTCTCACTGGATGTAGAAAATTATATACTATTGCTGGTTCTATCCAAAGGTCATTTCTGAGTTCTCATTTTGCTAGACTTAAAAACATTTAGCACAAATGATAAGACACTCTTGAAACATTTTTTTGACATGGCTTTGGTTCTCCTTCCATCTCATGGGCTCTCTTTACATAGTTAATCCTTATCTTTCTGACTTCTAAAATGTTGAATATTCTAGAGCTCAGATCTCAGTATTCTTATCTATTCTAGCTAGTTCTGAGACATTAAATAACATTTAAATATTAATATATCTCTCAAATTTATTTTTTTATTTATTTTTGTGCCCCCGTCTTTGAGCACAGTGTCTCACTACGTAATTCAGGCTGTCTTTGAATTTGCTATGTAGCCCAGGATGGTCTTCAATTCATGGTGATCCTCCTGCCTCAGCCACCTGAGTCCTGGGATTACAAGTGTGTCCCACCATGTCTGGCTTAAAATTTATACCTTCAGACTACAACTCTCTCTTAATTCCAATATTCTATAAGCAATTACTTGCTTCAATATCTCTACTTTAATGTTCAATATGTAAGTTGATTATACATCTCAGTTTATCTGGAGTAGTTGTAATTTATGCTTTTTTAAATAAATAGTGTACTCTTTTTTTTCACCCATTAGCTTTACTGGTACATTTTAGGTATAAAATACAGTTACATTCATCATTGGGATCTTGTACCATTACATGAGTCTCTTGGTTCTTATTTTTTCCCCTTCCCTTGCCCTCCTTTCACCCCCTCCACCGTTCCCTATTTGCAAAGACTTTGTTTCCATTTTTTTTCCTCTTCTCATATTTTTTCCTTTCCCTTTTTAACCTTCCCTACACCTCCCAATTACCCTGCTCTTTTAGAACTTTTCTTCCTGTTACACAATATCAGTTATACATTTTTTAAATTAAAATATTAAGATCTAGGAGACATTACCACAGATTTTACAGAATTTAAAAGGATGTAGAAAGCATATTACAAAAATCTTTTTTGAAATAAATTTGACAACTTCTAAGAAGTACCTTGGAAGACAAATTAATGAAACTAACTCTCGAGGAAATATAAAATTTGAATATCACCTATTAAAGAAAGTATATTCCTAGCTTGAAAACCTACCTATATGACAACAGCAGGCTCATATACATTTTAAATGATAAATTATATCAAACAATTAAAGCAGAAAAAAGAAGGAACACTTCTCCCCTCATTTTAGGAACTCAACATTGTGCTAATCATAAAACTGGATAAAGATAATAGAAGAAAAAAGTATGAACATAGATAGAAATTTGTTTAACAAAACAAACTATTAGAAGTCAGATCTGGCAGGATGTAGAAAGTGGTTTTGTTATAGAGATGGCAGTGTTGGTTCAGCATTGGAAGATCCACCCCCAAAAGTCATCATTTTAACAGAGGAAAGGAAAAAGCCATATGATCCTGTCACTAGTTGGAGAAAAAATATTGGACTAAATTCTACAACTGTTCATGGTAAAAGCTATCAGGAGACTAGAAGTAGAACAAAACCTTCTCAACAGATTAAAGACATGTACTCCATACTTCCAGTGAGAATGTCTTATATGAATGGAGAAAATACAATGCTTTCTCCTTACAGTGGAGAACAAGGGCAGATATGCTTACTCTTTATCTGTCCATTAAACTTTGAAACCTAGTCCCCACCAAAATAGTCTGGCAAAAAAATGACACAACTAGGATAGGATTGGCACAGCAGAAGCAAAATCTTTATATGTAGATGAAATGATCATCTACAGAGAAAATACTAAGAAATCTCTAGGAGCCCCTAGAACTTGTACTTGAATTTAGCAGGATTAAAAAACACAAGGTATATATAAAAATTCAGGTCTGTGTATACTTGCTACAAATGAAGAATTGGATATTGAAATTTAAAAGTTATGTAGGAGTACAAAGGACCTAGAAAAGTTAAAAACAAAAACAAAATCAAAAACAGTATTGGAAGACTTTTAGTACCTAATTTTAAGACTTCTTCTAAAGCTACAGTAATCAAGGCAGTGTTGGTGTAAGGAAAGACATATAGATCATTGGAATAAAACAGAGAATCTAGAAATAGAACCACACATATATGGTCCACTGAGTTTTGAAAGATTATTTAACATTAGCATTTTATAGAATATAAACTCAATTCAAGAGCCGAGGAAGGGATAGTGTTTTCAGCAAACGGCACTAGAACACCTGGTATCCATATATAAAAAATTAACCTCAACCCTCTTTTTCCATACATGAAAATAACTTGAAGCAATCTATGAACCTAAATATGAAAGCCTAAAAGTATAAAACTTTAAGAAGAAATTATAAGGGAAAATGTTTATGAATTCAGGGTAGGCAAGAACTACCTAGGATACAAAAGACATTATATATAAAAGAAAAGAATTGATAAATGAGATTCCATCAATATTTAGAACTTTAAATGACATCATTAAAATGAAAAGTAGTCCTTAAACAGACCATATTTACAATGCATATAACCTATGACCAGAATATATAGAATTCTTAGAGCTCATTAATAGACAACCCAATTAAAAAGTAGACATAAGAAGATGACAAATAGCCAGTATAGCACAAGGAATGGTGTGCAACTCTAGAATCAGAAAAATACTAATCAGTACAATAATAAGATTGAATTATACACTCATTAGGGAGATGAAGTTCAAAGTTTTTAAAGCCTTGTCATGACTTTTTCTTTTTGTTGGGTTCTCCCCCTTTACATTTAATTTCTTGTCCTGACAGATGGGTTCATTCTGCTTTGCTTCCTGGAGTTGTGACCCTCAATGTCTGTTCCTAGGATATTGTATAAAATTCTTTGGAGTGCTGGGTTTGTATTCACAAAGTTCCTAAGGTGCTCTTTTTCATGAAAGTATCTTATTTCTCCATCCATTTTGAAAGATAGTTTTACAGGGTACATCAATCTGGGTTGGAGGCTGTTTTCTTTTAGGTCTTGGAATATGTCACTCCAAGCTCTTCTTGCCTTGATGGTTTGTGTTGAGAAATCTGCTGTGATTCTGATGGGCTTTCCTTTGTATGTGATTTGTTTCTTTTCTCTCACTGCTTGTAGAATTTTGTTCTGTTGGATTTCTGGAATCCTAACTATTATATGCCTATGTATAGATTTTTTTTTATTAAGGCTAGCTGGAGTCCTATATGCCTCACTTCTCTGTATGTCAAGTTCTTTTCCCCTCCTTGGGAAGTTTTCTGCCATCACTTCTGTGAAGAGTTTTTTATGTCATCTGCACTCTCTCCTGTTTCTTCATTGACTCCAATCAGTCTTATGTTATTCTTCTTTGCATCGTCTAGCAGCTGCTGGATTGATTTCTTGTGTTCCCTTACAATTTTAAAGCAATTTTCCTTTTCCTCCTCACTAATTGCAATCTTATCTTCTATATGTGAAATTCTATCCTCACATTGGTTCATTCTGCTGTGCAGACTTTCAGTGGAGTTTTTAATCTCCTGGAAATCTGTTTGTACCTGTTTTATGGATTCCATGTGTTTCCTATGTTGGGATTCCATCATGTTCCTCAGATCCTCTATTTTTTTTATCTGTGTCCTCTCTAGATTTATTAATCATGTCTTGCACCATGAGCAAAATCTTTGCTGTTATCTGCGTAATTATTTCTGATTTCATTTTTCCCAGATGCTCTTTTGTTGCCAGTTCAGAGAGTCCAGGTGGTTGACTCTCAGATTGTTCCATCTCGTTTCCCTTTTAGGTTGCTGTACGTGATCTGGAACTCTGTTTTTGAGTCTTGTTTATGTGTTTTCTCATTTCCACAGGGTGGCAGGGTGCTTCTGGCGCCCATGCGGCTCACCTTCTCTGCCCTAGGAGCTTGGGATGGCAGCAGGGGAGCTTCCTTCTGGGTGCTGAGACCGGCTCACCTTCTCTGCCCTAGGAGCCTGGGATGGAGGCAGGGAGCTTCCTTCTGGGTGCTGGGCAAATAGTGTACTCTTTCATGCTCAAAAGTTTAAAGGTTTGTACCAGAAATTATATAGCGACCCCAATAGACATCTCAAATTTTACAGGTAAAAAATAAAATTCCAGTGTGATTCCACAAGTCTTCCATACTCATTTTCTTCCATACTTGTTTCTTTTTTTTCAGCTTAGTAGGAGATATCACAATCCATGTCATTTTTCAGAGCCTGAAGTGGCCTAAGTGGGTAAAAATAAAGTTTTCATGGCTCCTTTGTTACACAGACCCTTCTACAATTCTAAATGTGGATCTTGCAATGTATTCACTTAATGACATGGTTTTGTAAAATTTAATAAGATACTAATTATTCTAATAATGTGAAATAGACTTGAAAATATACTTTGGAAAGCATTTTAGTCACAGTTCTTCAGACTAAACTTATAGAACCAATAATAGATGATAGATTAGATAGATAGATAGATAGACACATAGATAGATAGATGATAGAAATAGAAGATAGATAAAGAGCAAGTAGAAAGATTTTTTTCAAATAGGTGGGAAAATAAGAGTTGGAAGGATTGAGTAGGAAAAGGAGGGGAGGGAAAGGGAATGGGAAAAGAAAGGATTAAAGGGAAAAAATGATGATGGAAATATAGCTTTTGCAAATGAGAAGGAGACCAAGATTTGGAAGGAGCAGGGAGGGAGGAGAATAATAGATAATGGGGGAAAAAAGAATTAAGTTGTATTGGGTACATGTACCAATGATAAAAGTAATCATTATGTACTGAGAATATGTACTAATAAATAAAAAAAGAAACAAAGTTTCAGTACAACTCCTATTTGGCTGAATATGATAGGTACGTCTTTTGTCATCATTAAATTTATTTATTAAAGCACAGGAAAATTCAGATAAAAAATTAATGAAACAAGAAGCAAAAGTAATAAAGATTAATGATTAAATCAATAAAAAGTACTCTGACATTGAGAAGTGAAATAGTTTTTCCAGATTATGCCAAAAGCAGTAATTCATTGAGAAAGAAATAAATATGAATAGATGTAATGAATAGGCTCTTGGATTGTTTAAATAGTGAAGGAAGGAGAATCATATGAATAAATTGGAAAAAGATTTAAATTTCTTGATGATTTGACACAAAATACTGTCATTAAGACAGTATTCAGACTAATATCACTACAATAAACACATTGACTCAAAACTGGTTAATAAGCATCATCAATCAAATAGCATACTCATTATATAAGAAAACATACTCTGATATTTCACAGCTCATAAATTACATAGATTTCCAAAATTTGACTAAAATCCTAAAACTGTACCTGACCTTAACAATAACACATTGTTGGGCTGAAAAAAAAATGTATAAAGACTGTCAGTAATTAAAAAAAAAAGTGATCAACCATACTAGAAAGAAGATTGACTCTTATCAAGGAGTGTACAACAAAAACTATAGGAGAAAAGATAGCATAATACTAGACCAGGAAGTTAATTCATAAAAGTGTTGTTATTTTCCTAGATTTGAGTCACACTTTTGGTAATTGTCAGTTGTTGTGGTTTTTTTTTTTTTTGAAGAAATGGTTTATAGTGATATCCTTTCTTTTTCTGTAACAGTTGTCTACTGCTGTACAGCAAATTGCCCTAATTATTGTCTTAAATAACAACAATAACAAATATGCATCATTTAATGGTATCTGTAGGTCAATAATTCAGAAGTATCTTAGTTTGGTAGTTCTTCTTCAAGGTCTGCCTGAAGCTACAGTTAAGATGTTGGCTGGGGCTGCAGTCATCTAAAGATTTAACTGAGGCTGGAGGGGTGGACTACACAATAGTTCACTCACAGGACTAGCAAATTATGCTGCCAGTTGGTGGGAAGCCTCAATTTCTACCCAAAAGAAGCTCTCAATGGGATCACATACATGAATGATCCAAAAAAGAGCAAAGTAATAGTCACAATGTCTTTTACAATTTAGCCTCAGGAGTCACACATTGTCATTTCTGCACTACTCTTCTGGTTACATGCATCACCACTATCTACCATGTAAAGGGTTCTACTATATAACAGCATGAATGTCAACAAAGGCAAATCCTTAAAGCTCAACATGGAAGCCTCCTACCACAGTTCTCCCTCTGGCCACGAAAGGTTTATATCTCTCCTAAATAAAAAACACACTTCACTCTTCCCCCAATTATATCATTCCAACATTAGCTCAGAGAATCACTTCATCTAAATCATGTCCTGGTGAAGATGAAGTTCCTTTAATATAATTGCTTATGTACAGCTCCTTATGAATAGTTCCTCTTGGTTCTCAGACCTATTAAATACAAAGAAAATCTATCTGCTCTCCATACTCCCCATATACAACAGAGGGACAGGCATAGCAATGATAACCACCCTAGACACTCCTGTTCAAGGGTGAGGGGGACAAGAGGCACATTGGTCCAAAGAAATTCTGAAACTGTGTTGAGCAAATGTTGGAAGCTCCTTTGATAGGCCTCAAGGATTATATTGCATAGCTCTTGCCTCTATCCACCTCCTGTGCTCTTGGATCTACCTACTCTCTGACACCCTGTTAGCAGTTACTATTTTCTCAACTTGCTTCCTATGTGTAGAAGTTTCAAAGTCTAAATTCATCTTTTCATTTTGAAGTTGTCTGTCCCTTTCAGTGTCTTTCCAATATAAGTATTTTAAATATGGTGTGTATATCCTATGAATATTTTAGGGAGTTCACTTCATTAAACAAAATTTTGAGATAAGCCTTTCTCTCCCTTAATTTCTATTGGGATCACTGAGGGACAACAATCTTAAACTTCTTAGAAACTTTATTGTTTGGCTAAATGGATATCTGATACACTTTTTTGCATTTTTTTTCTGAGGTCTTTATGAGTAATTGTACCCTCACATTCAGCTTCTTCTTTATACCCTTTTTTTCTGATAGTGACCTGGATTTGATCCTTGCCCTCCCAAATTCCTTACTTTTAACAATGACTGCCATGTGCAAAGGTTAGAGATTCTCAAAACCTGGTTTCTAATTTTGTTTAACAGTTCTTCCTTATGCTTGCTATGTTTTTCTCACATTTTACTATAAATACAAAGAAAAAACCCCAAGGTATCCTCAACACTAGCTGAAAATTTTTATTACTAGGTTACCCCCCCCCATATTTGATAATGTCCATACAACTGTAGCAGCTTAGTTTAGGTATTGTAAGTAGGCAATTAGAGAAGACTAAGATAAGGTCTGATGAAAGAGTTAAACAAGCAGCCAGTTAAGCAAGAAGTAGGTTAAGATTAGAAATGTAAAAGAAGATAATGGTTAAGAGCTAATTTAAGGAACTAAGTTTAGAGATGCAAAGGTAAACCCAAGGACCAAGGATAAAAGGTTAAGATAAAAAGAGAGATAAGGACTTTTGTGGAGCATATGAGAAGTTCTCGGGCCCTCAGACAGCCTTGGGAAGACAGATTGTCCTGATGTCTGTGGCAGGCCCAGATAGAGAAGTTAAAGATAACTTCAGAAGGCTGTTTGTTGATCCCACAGTGTTCCTTTGCTGTGGTCCCTTGAAACTCTCAAATAGTTGCTTGGTATAAAACTAGATAAGAATAGCTAACTTTTTAGAAGCTTTAAGTAGCCAGGATGATTTAGATAAGATGCACTAAGATTAAAGGAGCATAGATGGTTCTTTGGAGGCTTTATGTACTCACAGATATAACTGGTGGTTAGTTGGCTAGCATTGTAAACTGTTAATGATTGGTGTATCCTACAGAAAAATGTATAAAAGAAGAATATTACCAATAAACCTCACCTTAATGCCAAGAGTTCTGGTCCCCCATGCTCCTTCATTTAATAGGTTTTGTCAGATACTGTCTTCAGGTTCCAGTCTCCCACCAAGGGGACCCTTCCAGAAGAAGACTGTTACCCAGGCTATGTTAAGTTAGGCTTTGGAAAAATAGAAATACAAGATAACTAGTTTTCTTTTTAATTATTTTTAAATTCTAACCCCTTCCTATGCTCTGCTTTCCTGAAGATCAGGATAGAGACCCCTGATGGATTTTTTGCATAGAATCACCTCCCAGTAGAGCTCTATTAAGAGCTTTCTTTTCTTATTGTTTCTAATAATCACTCTCCTAAAGTCCTCCTTTTGTCCTCAAATTTATTCTTCAATTTTGGGAGTTTATATAAACTCGGGTTTATATAAAATTTACTGTTACTACCACAAGTCATAGTAATTTTGAAATAAACTTTCAAAAGCTGTATAACAGGAATCTTTTTTCCTCCAGTTTCCAATAACATTTTCCTGAGTTTTTTGTTTGCTTGTTTGTTTTGTTTTATTTCTCAGTACCAAGGATCAAACTCAGGACATTGCGCTTGCAAGGCAGGCAGTGGCACCACTGAGCTTTCCTGTTTTCTTTTAAATTGTCATCTGAAGCTTCCTTAAAGTCCTTCTCTTGTACATTCTTTAGGCTTTCACTAACATCTCCTCAAAATCTATACAGTTTCTGCTCACTACCTAGCCCCAAAATTTTGCTTTCTAATCAAATCTCTCAACTTATTCAGTATTTTCCAGAGTCCCTAGCACAATCATATACTCGTTTAGTCCCAGTTCAGCAAGTTAGACAATTTTGAAAGTTCCTTTTAAAAAGATGATACTCATGACCTGGCAAGTATTTTTGTTTGTTTGTTTTACTTTGCTTTTTTAATAACTCTTAACAAAGTGTGAATTTCTCAGAGTACCTCTCAAAAATAATCTTAAATTATTTTTAATTTTTCACACTAGGTTGTCTAAAAGGGTAAGTGAAATCATTGGACATTGTACTGTATTAATCAACATGTTGCTTGTGTAAAAAAATTTTCTATTGTATAGTTTGCTAAAAGGTCATCTCTCTAGCGCTTTTTTTGTTTGTTTCTTGCTTAGGAAAAAAGATTTCTCCTAGACTGAGATTAGGAGAGGATCAAAAGCAGTGAATATAGGCAGGGTGCTCAAATCTTCTATGGCAGAGAAGTCAGACTGAAATAAGCACAATGAATAGAACTGGTGATCTACCACTGTGGCAGTGAAGAGTGATAAAAAAATAACTTAACAGCATTTTGTTTTTCCTTGGTGACATTACTTCACTCCAAGACTGGCTCTCTCTGTAGTTTTGAATAAATATAAAAAAGTGAGCAAAGGGAAGAAATGATGGGTCAGCCTTTACATTTGAAAATTTTTTGTTGTTGTCCTGATAGCTACAATCATCATCATCAACAACAAATATTTGTTGAATGCTTAGTATTTTGAGAGTAGTTCTAAGGTCAAAGAAATTATTTTAAATGTCACTACTTAGTGTTGGGAGATTTATCAAGAAAAAAAGAAAACTTCAGTTGGAAATAACTGGAATAGCTTTTTAAAAGAACTGTGTTTTCAAAATCATTCCCTCTTGTGCCTTCTAAATTCCAAAACAAGAAAATATTATTAATTAAATATGAAATATATTGTATTTTTCACACTTTCAATTAAAATGGGATAATTATAGGTGCATTTTACATGCTAAATATATATATAGAATACATTTGGAGATTATATGTATTTATTATATACTATTGCTTAAAGTTGATAGAGGTCAGTTGTGCTGAATCCCTTCTCCTGATACCCAAGAATGGAATTGAGAACAAAAGAAATTAAGAGTAGCAACAGTTTATTGAAAGAAAGCTCCTGGGAGACAGGAATGGTCCCAAAGTGAGTTGCTGCTGAGGCTCTTTGTGAGGGGGTTTTTATACAGTAAAATCACATTAAGACCAAAAAACAATGGGGTTGGGGGGCAAAGGGCAAAGGCCTGAGAAAAACTAAATAAACTAAGTAAATTGAAGGCAAAGTAGAGGTAAGTCTCAAGGAAAACTAGAGCTGCAAAAAACAATGAACTGAGGGAATTTGCTGGAGATGGGAAGCATAACAAATTAGTAACAATGCTGCAGCACTTGCTTATGCACATCCTCTGTCCCAAAGAATTGTATATAAGTCTTTAGATTCAGTCACTTCCTTAGTTTCCTCTTGCTCCCCTCATCCTGTGAGGGCTTTTCTTTGTTCCTTCTAATAAACCACACACCTGGCCATTTCCCACCACTTGCTGGTCTGTCCTGTCCTTCTGCACCACCTCAGAACAAGAACCTAGAGCAGGAGAAAGCTGCTTACAGCATCACAGATTCCCTTGGATCAAACTGTAATCAACCTATAGTACAGTCACTTAGCTAATATTGTTCTAATATAAAAACAAGATTGTTATAGTGTTTCTATGTGTGTGTTATACTATTTAGGCTTAATGGACCAGATGGTGCTGGTTACAGTATAACAGTATAGCTTTGGACTGTTGTTTACCTCTGGGGAGGCTTGCAGGCTTAGCCATGGCGTCTCCATTCTGGGGCCTACTTTGTATCAACTCAGCCCTCCACCACAGGCCTGGTTTGCCTCATCTCTTTTTTGGCTCTATCTTGGACCTGGTCCCTTTTTAACTATCAATCTTTTTTTTTTTTTTTTTTTTTGGTACCAGGGATTGAACTCGGGACCTTGCTCTTGTGAGGCAGGTGGTGGAACCACTGACCTAAATCCCCAGCATTAACTATCAATCTTTATCTAATTTACTACTGAATCATTTTCAAACTTACTGAATCCAAATAATTATGGTTACTATGGAAAATTTAATTCATCTCTGATCATTTTTGGGAAGACAGTGCAGCAAATAATAAGGATCATATAGATTTTTATTTCAAAATTTATTTGTCCCTTGAAGACACACCTTAAAGTTATTTTCTAGTCAGAGTCTTGATTGTAATCAGCTAAAGAATGATGTCCTCCCTATAGACAAGGAGAAGGTTCAAATCCTAGAGAAGTACAGACTTGTTAAAAACCCAGGTACTCATAGACTTGCTTTGGAAATCTGTTGCAGAGAGAATTTCAGGAAGACAAGTACCATTTGACAAACAGCTAGAAGGGAATTTATGTCCCAAAGAAATATCTCTTGACAAAGAGCACTTCAGGATGCTTCAGAAAGACTACATGAAACCTTTAAGAAGCTCCTAGCCCTTGCAAAATTCAATAGAATAATGGAAAAGTAAATAATAATCAATTGGAATCAGAAAAGAATTTTCAAGGGCTTAAGAACCATCCTTCAGCATGCTCTGTAAAGTGGCCCCAAGTATTTTACTAACATGAAAACATAGCATTCAACTTATATTTCTCTTTTGCTTTCTTTTTCTTGGCTCTGTATTTAATGTTTATTTTGGGGGCTTCATAAAGTGAATGAAAGAGAACTAGCATAACTAATTCATCAAAAGTTTCAGTAAAGGAAAATTTGGGGTATGAGTATAAATTGGTACAAAACTTTCTGAAGGGAATCAGTTGTTAAATTTTCAAGGATCTTAAAAATATTTGCAGCCTTTGACTTGATAATTCCACTTCAAGAAATTCATCTTCAGGAAATAATTGAATGTGCATCAGGTTTTTTTTATACAAGATTAGAGAGATTAACAGTCCTCTCTCTCTCTCGCTATTAACATTCTGGGTGTTATTTTCTTGAAACTGCTCATTTTCTATTTGAGGGTATAACAAATTATCACAAATTTAGTGGTTGAAAGCAACACAAATTTGTTATCTTATAGTCATATAGATCAGAAGTCTGATACAGGTCTTGCTGGGCTGAAGTAAAGTTATTGACAAGACTGCATTCCCTTCTAGAAAGCCTAAGGGAAAATTGTTTTTCTTGCTTTTTTGTTCTTCCTGAGGCTAACCACATTCCTTTAACTAATGGTCTCTACTTCAAAGCCAGCGATATTGCACTTCCCTGTGCCTTTCTCCAACCTACTTCTTCTGACCACAGTCTGCTGAGTCTACTCTTAAGGACCCATGTTATTAGGTCAAGCCCATTGAGAAAATACAGGAAAATCTCTCCATCTCAAGATTCTTTTAAATATAATCACATCTGCAAAGTTACCTTTGCCTTATAAGGAATGAGGGCATGCACATCTTTAGGTAGGAGGGTATTAATTCTACCCACCATGCAAATGTTTTCATGTATATCACCAAGTATATCTTTCCTAAAATTGGAGCAAATGATAAGTGATTTTTGTATATTGTTTATTTTTCTTATAGTTTGAGAATTTCTCCATGTGATTAAATAATTTTTTGAAAACATGATTTTTTAATGCTACATAGTATTTGACTTTAGGACTCTACTATAATATACTTAACCATTTCTCTACTATGGGACCTGTAGGCTATTGTCGATATTTTAAAAGACCTAATTTGACACTGCTTATGAATATCTGCTATATAAATCCTCATGAATATTTTTAATTAACCTTAAGATAAATTCATAAAAGGAGAATTATTGTTGAAATGTTTTAAGGGAGTATCTTTTGAAATAATACATTAATTCTTTCAATAAATATTTGTTGAATACCTGACAATTTTACTTATATATGCTCTTTTCTTCATCCTCACCAATCTTGCCTGGGTTTGTGCCACCATTATTTCTGGTTGGAATAATTACAATGTTTTCATAACAAATTTCTTTGTCTCTAGTTTTGCCCAACACTATTTTGTTCTCCAGACAGCTACTAGAGTGATCCTTCTGAAGTTTTGCATAACTCTGTCATTCAATCCCATCCCATCCCCCACTAGGTGTCCTTGGCTTATTCCTATCATTGTACATAGTATATTTTCTCTGGTAATACATCACTTCATAATAGTAAGAAGTTAAATCTATCAGAAAACTGTAATAATTCTAAAAGTACACGTTTAGAACATGAACACAATATATAAAGAAAAATTTGTCATTTACCATTATGAGGTAACTGTTTTTATATTAAGTAATGCCCTTTTAGACACAAAATCTATTCTATTTGTATTTTCTCTTGTTTATTGTTAAGTAGAACAAGTTTATCCATCAATAAAATCTCAAAATTCCCATGTCTTATATGTTAAATATATCTCTTAAATATATAATTGGACTTGGTTTTTCTCTCCAGTTTGATACTATTTTTTAACTAGATCATTTAATCTATTTATATTTATTATATTTACTGATATGGGAACTTATATCTACCACCATTCTGTTTTTCCAACATATTATTTGTTCCTTTATCTGTTCTTAGTGACATTTTAAATGTTTTTAATTATTTTTTCCTTTTAATAGTTTGAAAGTTATATAAAACATTTTTACTGGTTACCAAGACATTAAACCATTTATTAAATTTTAATACTAATAAATTATATTACCCTTTCTCAAACAATGACCTTAAAACTTTTTAATTCCACTTGTACACTCCCTGATTTAGGCAGACATTCCTCCCTTAACAATTGAGTTCTGTTCTTGCGACTAGGTCATTAAATGAGTTGGTTGCTAGATGAGGAATTGTATTGAGTCTGAACATTACAATATTCAGAACATAGAAATGGTCGAAGGAAACTCCAACTTGATGATTTTGTTTTTGTTTGCTTTTGTTTACATGCAGCATGATTTTAGTTAGCTGTGGTAAATAACAGTCGGAAAACATTAATATTTGTCTTGACTCTCAAGAGAGAGCATATTTATATAACATTTCTTTCAATACAGTACATCATAATTTTTCTACTTTATTATGTTATTGTTATTAGATTTATTTTCTTTTTTTTTAAGTTGGAGTTTCTATTACTTTATTTTTATTATTGTTATTAAATTCTTTTATTGGTACATTGTAGGTATACAACACAATTACATTTCTCATTGGGAATTCTACCTTTACATAATGCATCTTGGTTCTTATTTTTTCCCCATTCCTAGCCCACCCTTCACGCCCTCCACCATTCCCTATTTACAAAGGCTTTATTTAAATTTTTTCCATTTCTCAGCATTTTTCCTTTCCCGTCATTCCTTTCCCCTGCCCCTCCCACTACCCCTACCCCTTTGGACCTTTTCTTCCTATTTTACATTATCGATTGTTCATTCTAATCGTTGGTATTTTAGGTATACAATATAATGACATTCATCATTGGAAATTTGCACCTTTACATAGTCTCTCTTGGTTCTTATATTTCACCCTTGCCCAGCCCTCCCTTCAACCCCTCCAGTCCTCCCTATTTACAAAGATTTTGTTTCTATTTTTCCATTTTCTCATATTAATCCCATTGTCTTCTAACCTTTTCCCCTAGCCCTCCCACTTCCTTCTCCTTGGACCCTTTTCTTAGTATTTCACATTACCTATTATGCATTTAGTCCTTATTTACACTTTCAGTTTCTCACACCAGAGAAACTATTCGGTATTTACACATGTGTGTCCTATTTATTTCGCTTAAGAGTATTGCCTCAATGTGCAACCAGTTGGCTATAAATGTCTCTAATTTCTCATTTTTTATGGCTGAGCAGTACTCCATTTTATAAAAAAAAAAAAACACATTTTCTTTATCCAATCTCCAGCTGATGGGCATTTGGGCTGTTTCCAAGTTTTAGCTATCACAGACTGTGCTGTTATGAACATGGGTGCACATATATCACTGTGGTATGATTCTTTTAATTCTTTGGGGAAGATCCCCAGCAGTGGAATAGCAGGATCAAATGGGACTTCCAGTCCTAGTTCTTTGAGATATCTCCATACTGATTTCCACAGTGCTTGCACCAGTCTACACTCCCACCAGCAGTGGAGCAGGGTTCCTCTTTCCCTATAGCCCCACTAGCATTTGTTATTGGTTGATTTCATGATAGCAGTCATTCTTTCTGGAGTGAATTGGAATCTCAGCAATGTTTTCATTTGCATCTCTCAAATGACCAGTGATGTTGAACATTTTTTCATGTATTTATTTGCTATTTCTACTTCTTTGTCTGAGAAATGTCTGTTCGTTTCAGATGCCCATTTTTGGATTGGGTCTTTAAATTTGGGAGGTCTGATCTTTTTAAGTTCTTTATAGAATCGAGATAGTAGACTTTTGTCTGAGGAAGACCAGGTGTAGATTTTTTCCCACATTATGGGTTGTCTCTTCACACTGCTGGTGGTTTCTCTTGAGGTACAGAAGCCTTTTAATAAGAAGAGATCCCACTTGTTGATTGTTTGTGCTAGTTCACGGGCAACTGAGGTTTTGTTCCTAAAATCTTTTCCTACACCCATGTCTTCAAGAGTTCTACCTAACCTCTGTTCCAACTGGTTCAGAGTTTCTATTTTAATATTTAGATCTTTGATCCATTTTGAATTTAGTTTAGTGCATGGTGAGAGATATAGGTCTAGTGTTAATCTTTGGCAAGTTGAAGCCCGATTTTTCCAGCACCATTTAGTAAAGAGGCTATCTTTCCTCCAGTGATGGTGTTTGGTTCCTTTATCGAAAATGAGATGGCTGAGTGTGTCTGGCATTGTTTCTGCATCTTCTAATCTGTTCCACTGATCCTCAGGTCTGTTAATTTGCCATTACCATGCTGTTTTTTCACAGTAGCTTTGTAGTAGAGTTGCAGGTTGGGGATTGTGATACCCCCTGCCATGTCTCTGTTACCTAGAATTGCTTTTGCTATTCTGGGTCTCTTCTTGTTCCAAATGAATTTTTGGATTGCTTTCTCAAGGTCCATGAAGTATGCTGCTGGGATCTCAATTGGAATTGCATTAAATCTATATAGCAGTTTTGGAAGTATGGCTATTTTCACTATATCAATCCTTCCTACCCAAGAGCAGGGGATGTCTGTCCATTTTCTGATATCATCTTCAACCTCTCTTTTCAGAGTGCCATAGTTTTCAGAGAAGAGGTCTTTGATTTCTTTTGTTAGGATGATTCCTAGGTATTTCAGTTTTTTGGATGCTATTGTGAAAGGAATTATTTGCCCTATTTCTCTCTCAGTGAGTCTGTCATTTGTGTAGCGGAAAGCTATTGATTTTTGTGTGTTGACCTTGTAACCAGCTACTTGACTGAATTTGGTTATTAAGTCTAGAAGACTTTTGGTGGAGTTCTTGGGGTCTTCTATATAGAGTATCATGTAGTCTGCAACTAATGACAATTTGACTTCTTCATTACCTATCTTTATTCCTTTTATTTCTTTCTCTTGTCTAATTGTTGTGGCTAATGTTTCCAGAACTATATTGAACAAGAGTGGTGATAGTGGACATCCTTGTCTTGTTCCTGATTTGAGTGTTAAGGATTTCAGTTTTTGACCATTTAGTATGATATTGGCTGTTGGTTTTTCATAGATGGCTTTTATCAGATAGAGGTAGACAACATCTATTGCAATTTTTTGTAGGGTTTATATCATAAATGCATGTTGGATTTTGTCAAATGCTTTTTCTTCATTTATGGAGATAATCAAATAGTTTTTGTTCTTGGCTCTATTGATATAGTGTATTACATTGATTGATTTGCATATACTGAACCATCCCTGCATCCCTGGGAGGAATCCCACTTGATCAGGATGTATGATCTTCTTGATGATCTTCTGCATTCTGTTTGCCATTATCTTATTAAGGATTTTTGCATCTATGTTCATTAGTGAGATTGGCCTATAGTTCTCTTTTTCAGTTGCTTTGGGGATCAAGGTGATGCTTGCTTCCAGGAAGGAATTTGGGAGTATTGCTTCCCTTTCAATTTCATTGAAGAGTTTAAACAGTAATGGCAGCAGTTCCTCTCTAAATGTCTTGTCGAATTCAGCAGTGAAGCCATCAGGGCCAGGGCTTTTCTTAGTTGATAAGCTTTTAATTACATTTTCAATTTCATTGGTTGATATTGGGTTGTTCAGAATTTTTAGGTCTTCTTCATTTAACTTTGGTATTTCATATGTATCTAGGAATCTGTCCATTTCTTCTGTGTTGTCCATCTTATTGGCGTATAGGTTCTGGAAGTAGGTATTGGTGATCCTCTGGATTTCTGCTGGGTCTGTTGTAATTTCACTCTTTTCATTCCTAATTGCATGGATTTGGGCCTTTTCTTTCCTTTTTCTGACAAGATTGGCTAAGGGTTTGTCAATTTTGTTGATTCTTTCGAAGAACCAACTCTTGGCTTCATTGATTTTTTGTATTGTTCTCTTAGTCTCCATTACATTGATTTTTCCCCTGATCTTTATAATTTCCTCCCTTGTATGAGCTTTGGGGTTGTCCTGCGCTTCTTTCTCTAGAAGCTTGAGGTTCAGCATCAGGTTGTTTAATTGGGCTCGTTCTGTTTTCCTAATATGCGTATTCACTGCTATGAATTTCCCTTGTACGACTGCTTTCATTGTGTCCCATAGATTCCGATATGTTGTATTGTCATTGTCATTTAATTGAAGGAACTGTCTGATTTCTTCTTTAATTTCCTCTGTGACCCTTTGGTTATTCAGAAGTGTGTTGTTCAATTTCCACATGTTTATGAAATTTTTTGAGTGTCTTTTGCTATGAATCTCCAATTTCATCTCACTATGGTCTGATAATATAGAGGGGTTAACTTCAATTCCTTTGGACTTACTTAAACATATTCTACGTGTGAGTATGTGGTCTATTTTGGAGAATGACCCATGTGCAGCTGAGAAGAATGTGTATTCTGATTTTGTGGGGTGTAACACTCTGTAAACATCTGTTAAGTTCATTTGTTCAAGAGTTCGATTGAGTTCTAGTATTTCATTACTTATTTTTAGTCTAGTTGATCTATCTATTTGTGACAGTGGGGTGTTGAGGTCCCCCACTACAATTGTATTAGTGCATATATGACTTTTCATGTCCGTTAGTATTTGTTTTATATGGTTGGGTGCACTAGTGTTTGGTGCATAGATATTTATGATTGTTATCTCTTCCTCTTGGATTCTTCCCTTTACAAGGATGTAGTGTCCTTCTTCATCTCTCTTAATCAGTGTTGGTTTGAAATCTACTTGATCTGCAAAGAGGATAGCTGCTCCTGCTTTTTTTCGGGTTCCTGTAACATGGAGTATTGTTTTCTACCCTTTAACTTTCAGTCTATGAGTTTCCTTTTGAATGAAGTGTGTTTCTTGTATGCAGCATATGGTTGGATTTTGCTTCTTAACCCATTCTGCCAGTCTATTTCTTTTGATTGGTGAATTGAGACCATTAACGTTGATGGTTATAACTGAAACGTATTGACTTGTCATTGCCATGACTTTTTCTTTCTGTTGGATTCTCCCCCTTTACATTTAATTTCTTGTCATACCAGATGAGTTCATTCTGCTTTGCTTCCTGGGGCTGTGATCCTCCATGTCTGTTCCTAGGATATTGTGTAAAATTCTTTGGAGTGCTGGTTTGGTATTCACAAAGTTCCTAAGGTGCTCTTTTTCATGAAAGTATCTTATTTCTCCATCCATTTTGAAAGATAGTTTTGCAGGGTACATCAATCTGGGTTGGAGGCTGTTTGCTTTTAGGGCTTGGAATGTGTCACTCCAAGCTCTTCTTGCCTTGATGGTTGGTGTTGAGAAGTCTGGTGTGATTCTGATGGGCTTTCCTTTGTATGTGATTTGTTTCTTTTCTCTGAGTGCTTGGAGAACTTTGTTCTTCTGTTGAGTTTCTGGAATCTTACAATTATATGCCTATGTGTAGATTTTTTTTGATCAAGGCTATTTGGAGTCCTATATGCCTCACTTATCTGTATGTCAAGCTCTTTTCCCCTGCTTGGGAAGTTTTCTGCCATTATTTCTGTGAAGAGATTTTTTATGTCATCTCCACTCTCTCCTGTTTCTTCATTGAGCCCAATCAGTCTTATGTTATTCTTCTTTGCATCATCTAGCAGCTGCTGGATTGATTTCTCATGTCCCCTTATAATTTTTAAGCAATTTTTCTTTTCCTGGTCAGGAATTGGAATCTTATCTTCTTTATCTGAAATTCTGTCTTCACATTGGCTCATTCTGCTGTGTAGACTTTCAATGGAGTTTTTCATGTCCTGGAAATCTATTTGCATCTGTTTTATGGATTCCATTTGTTTCCTATGTTGGAATTCCATTATGTTCCTGAGCTCCTCTCTAGATTTATTAATCATGTCTTGCACTAGGGGCACAATTTCACCTGTTATCTGAGAAATTATTTCTGATTTCATTTTTGCCAGATCCCCTTTTATTGCCAGTTCCGTAGGTCCATGTGGTTGAGTATCAGAGTGTTTCATCTCATTTCCCTTTGGGGTTGCTGTAGGTGATCTGGAAGTCTGGTTTTGAGACTTATTTATGTGTTTTCTCATTTTGACTGGGGCAGGGGCTCTTAGCGCCTGCATGGATTACCTACTCTGAGCTGGGAGAGGTGGGACAGGGGCATTGAGCAGCAGCAGTGGGGATGGTGACCTAAAAGCCCTTTCCTGCGGGCTGGGATCAGCCGGAGGTGTGGTGGCCGGGATGCCCCTTCCCCTGGACCAGGAGCATTGGTATGGTGGCTCAGAAGCCCCTACCCCTGGGCCAGGAGCAGTGGGACTCAGTACCTTGGTCTGGTGGTCTGGTGTCCTCTGTGTCTTTGTAGTGTGGAACCAGGTAGCTGCCTGTCTGCAGCGGGGTGATTCACTGTCTTCTGTGGGACTTGCGACCTCGGTAGGGCGTGGGCAGACCTGCCTGTCTGCAGCGGGGTGATTCTTGTTATTAGATTTTCATTCTAATTTATAAATTAAACTCTATCATAGACATATGTCTATAAGAAAAAAGTGTGTGTGTGCGTGTGTGTGTGTGTGAGAGAGAGAGAGAGAGAGAGAGAGAGACTTGATACCATAGTATGTACTGTAGAAGGATAAGTGGAGAATTTATTTTAATATTCAATTATTTGAGTATACTGCAATTTATTTGCTCATTCTAAATGAGTATTTAGGAAGCATCCATTTCTAGAATGGTGAGCATATGTCATAGGATAGGCACATGAATAGATTAATTAGATATGGACAAATCATTTTGAAAGTGATTGCACCCATTATACATTCTCACCAGCAATGGAAGGGAGTTTTCCTGGCTATATATCCTTACCAATACTTGTTATTTTCTATCTTTCACATTTGAGACACTCTTGGTTAGTGAACTCAAGTTTCCATAAATATTGTATGTGGTGTAGTTCTATAGTTATAACCTTAGATTTTTTTAGTTATTTAAGAATGTGTTTTTGAAGTTATAATTGATTGTGTCCTTTTTCTTAGTTTTAAAAAAATTTTAGCTGTATATTGAAATTAAATAATATAATCTGTACAGCATCTTTGTGGAATTTTTTTTCAGAATAAATATGTGATCAACTTCAAAAGTTTAAAATGGTTATTTGAAAGTAATATATAGTCTCCATATTGTTTTCAATCTGTTATAATAGCCTGATTAATATTTAAACCATTAATTTTTTTCCTACTTAATCTGGTTAAGATAGAAAGGGTGGATTAAAGATTTCCACTTCAGTTGTGTTTCATTTTCTTAGAGGCAGAATATTGAGTGGTTCTCAAATTTTAGCTTGCATAAGAATCAACTATAGTATGTGTTAAAATGCAAAGTTCAAAGCTCTAGGATATATCCCAGGTGATGCCAAGAATTTGGGGTTTTTTTAGTAAAAACCCCAGGTAATTCTGATTAGGACTAACTTTTCATATACAAGTGTAATGTTGTAGAGGTTCTCAAGTCAGAAAGGCCTGGGTTCAGATCCCAGTTGTGCCCTCAACAGTAAGAACCTTGAGTAGGTTGTTTAATTTCTCTGTATTTCATTGTTTTATCTGGAAAACTGGAATAACAACCATCTCTACCTCAAAATAGTATTCATAATATTAAATTCATGAATGCATGTGAAAAAGACAGCATAGTTTCTGGCCACTTTTTTATATTATATAAATGCCTCATTTTTGTTGGTCATATACTGTTTTGTCAATTTAAAATAATACTGTCTCATGCCCAGGATGCCACACAGATCCTGATGTTCCATTGCCTGGCAGCCATTGCCACGCAGTGCCGGTGCTGGGCAATGGGAAGGTTGTCAACCTCACGGGGCTCTGCAAAATGGTCAGACAGTCAGCCACAGACATGCAACAGGAACTTCTGGTGACTTTGGCTATGGTGCCAGAAAGCATTGTCTGCTGAAGTCAAGGCTGTGATTAAGTAGCAGCTTGAAAGCATCTCCAATGGATGGACTGTGTACCTCATTGCCAGGCAGGCCTCCAGGATGGGTAATCATGATATGGCCAGAGAGCTTTATCAGAGCTTGCTGGTTCAGGTTGCCTCAGAACACTCTTATTTCTGGCTGAACAGTTTGAAGGAGTTCAAACACACAGAGCAGTGTCTCACTGGCTGCAAGAGGAGAATTACAGTTCAGCACTGTCTTGCATTGCTAAATCTTTAAAATATTACCATAAAGGGATTGCTTCCTTGACAGCTGCCCGTACCCCACTGGCTCCTTTAAGTTTTCAATGTGAATATGTGAAACTCAGGATTGACCTTCTACAAGCCTTCTCGCAACTGTTCTGCACTTGTAATAGCCTAAAGACAAGCTCTCCATTGGCTATTGCCACTACATTTGCCATGACCTTAGGAAATGACCTTCAGAGGTGTGGTCACATCTCCAATAAGATGAAACCAGCCCCTGGAAGAATTTAGAAGCCTCACTTCCCAATATGAGGATCTTTATCAAGAGTCTTGACCCTGACTCAGCCACACTGAGGAACTGTAGAACTATAGCAGCAGAGCTGCTTATTGGTATCTCACACAATAGAAGCCCTGATTTTGGATCCAGAATCAGCAAGTTTCCAGGAGTACGGGTCTATGGGAGCAGCCCACACTGACAGCAAGTACGAGTAGAGGATGACAGCCATGTATAGTCGCGTCTTGGAGGAGGTGGAGTCACTCAATCGGAAGTACACACCAGTCTCGTACATGCATACAGCTTGCCTCTGCAATGCCATCATTGCTTTGCTGAAAGTTTCCCTGTCGTTCTAGAGATATTTTTTCCAGAAACTGCAGGTTACCAGCATCAAGCTTGCTCTGTCGCCCCCGGCCCCCAACCCTGCAGAGCCAATTACTGTCCAAAATAACCAGCAGCTGGAGCTGAAGGTGGAGGAAGTGGTTCAGCATGGATCAAAACCAAGACTCTTCCACAAAATCTAGTCTGTTTGCTTGAATGTTTCTTCCACCCTGCAAAGTAACTCTGGATAAGACTACAAGATACCCCTCGACAACATGACCAACGAGATGGAGCAGAGGGTTGAGCCTCATAACGATTACTTCAACACTCAATTTCTGTGGCACTTTGCCATTCTTGGAACTCACATCACAGTGGAGTTTTCAGTGAAGGACGCTAATGGTATCGTATGGAAGACCAGCCCTGAAACTACCATATTCGTGAAATTCCTGGAAGACCCTTATTCCCAGCAGATTCACCTACAGCAGCAGCAAGCCCAGCAGCCGTTGCAGCAGCAGCAGCTAAATGCCTACACGCGGTTCTGACCAGGTGACGAGTGCTCTGCAGACTTTCGCAGAATCTGTTAAAGAGGCAGAGAGAGTTTGCTTTCTTATGTAGGTTCTGAAGGTTACACTGATTTCTGTAATGTAACCTTCTGGAAAATGATGGACTTATTTTTCCCTCTTAAAAACTTTAAAAATTTTAGGTTGAGAAATAATTTAAGTTCCCAGCCAGAAAGATTTTTTTCTTGTTTCTTCCTAAACCAAATACTTTATTTCATATTTAACAGTTTTGTTGTTTTATTGTTTTTCTGTTGCTGAGCTTCTTCTTCCTTCAAGAATAGTCATTCATTGGGATCATGGAATTAGTAAATTTGACTGCTTCTCTTCCAGAACACATCATGTGCTGTCTGACACAGACAGGAATTTGAGCAGGGTGTTGAGGAGCACTGACGGGCTGGTCAGAGAGGCTTCATCCTTGGCCACAGTAGACCAGTCCTCTCCAGATGGGCTCTGTCGGAAGTGTCTGCCACGTCCCAGCCCCGGGTTCCCAGGGTCTGCAGCCAGGAGCATCAGAACATCCTGCTGCAGTGTTCCTTCAGCCATTATTCTGCGTCTCCTGTGCTGAAGCAATCTTAATTTACTGTTTTGGTATTTAATTCACCCAAAGAGCAGCTAGCAGTTAACAAAGAAAAATTGGAGATTAATAAATTGTTATTTATTCCAATGTGTGTGTGACTGTATAGATACTTTGCATTGTTTCCAAAAGTGAAAAGCTCACTCACATTAATATCTTAATGTTTTAAATTAAAGGGGGCAGATCTTTTGCTTTGACTGGTTTGGTTTCTCCTTGATGAATTATGTAATGCTAGATTTGATGTCTAGAAAGCATTTTCCTTATAAAATGACCTCAGTTGGAATGTTCAAGGAATAGTTTTCTGGTTAGCCAGGATACCCTTTTTCTTTTTTTCTTTTTCAGCACTGGTTGAAAACCACATACAAATGTGCATTTTTTGTCCTAACACAGTATACTAAGTAGAACTTTACTCTTTCTTCAGTGGAGATCATTTAGTGCTTTAGGACCAAGAGGCCTAGACATCAGGGCTGCTCATCTGATTGTAGTTACTAACCAGTCAGCCAGGCTAGGTGCAGCCTAGAGCATGAAGCAGGGCACAAGTCCTGGAATTGTCCTTTTTAAATAAATCTCTCAATTTCTTTGTGTTTTATGTTTTAAAAAATAATAAAAAATAAAATAATACTGTCTCATTTATTTAATCTTACTTTATTATTATTATCATCAATGCTTTTCTCTTATACTTTTGCCCATTTTAAACTACTAAGTCATTTTATTTTAGATGCCTGTCTTAAGTTGCAAGTAATTGTACTTAGTTAATTCAGCCTGAAACTCTTTTTAGTGGTGTTAACTTAATTACTTTTGCTTATCTCCTATAAGTTTTTTTGCTTCAATATTTTCATATTTTCTTCTTCTTTGCTTTATATATACTAAATTTTTCTGTGTTCTTATATTTAGATTTTTTTAATTTACCAATTTTTTCATTTCTCTTTGGGTTAAAAACTTGTACCTATAATTTTCTTAGCAATTTGAAACACAAAATAGCATTTCTTGATGTCTCCTGTCCACTCTACGTTATCCCTAGTGTAAGTAGAATAATGTTTAACATCCATAAATGTTCAGAGGACTTATTTTTAACTTTCAGTTTCAAAAAGCTTGCCAGGAAATGTCTGGTTTTACTTGTCTCAATTTATTTTGTATTATATTGACTTTTTACAGCTCAGAGTTTTCTTCTAAACTTTCTTTTTTTATTTTACTTTATCAATTCATGTAATTGGAAAGTTTGGATCTCCTAGGTATGTTCTCCACATCTCATTACATTTTTTTCCATTATGGAATAATTTTTTAAAGTCTTTTAAGACTTGACTCTGATCCATAAACAAAGTCCAGAATCAATGCCACTGATATTATTTTTCTTATATTTTACTACATTCAAATATGTTTGCTCAGCCCTAAAAAAGATGTAATTTATCTCTGAGATGGAAATATGTGGAACAAGCACTGACAAATATTAGAGCCTAACCGGACTGAGAGATAGTGTGTAGAGGAATGAAGTTCTAATAGTCGTAAACATCCTTTTTCATTTGTAACTATTGTCTGCTTGTATGGGAAGACTCTTTCTATATGGATACGATGAGCTTAGCATGTGATGCAAGGAGAAGTAAGGTTCACAAGACTTTTGCCTCTGCATACTTCTCCACCCTTATCTTCTTCCCTCTGTAGTTCTATACCAAATTTCTTTCACCTCATTAAGTACTCATTTAGGATAATTTTGACTCTAGGTCAGAGAAAACCCTAACCTAAACTAGCTCAAATAATGACGGAATTTTTTTAACTCAATACTGGAGAGCCAAAAATATGTAGGCTCAAAGTATGATAGAAATCAGTAGCTACCCAAATATTATAATATGCCTCAATTTACTCCAGCTTTGTGCTAACCTCTCTACAATTTGGCTATATATTAAAACTGGTCGTCTTCTGTGTAGTAAGGTGGTTGCCAATGGAAATAAAGGCTACAAACTTTGTTCAATTCATGTCCAGAAAAAGAGAGAGGAAAACCTTTGTCTCTGTCTCTCTCGCTCTCTTCTATCTCTCCCCTGCCCCCTCCCTCCCTCCCTCCCCTTCTCCCCTTCTCCCCTCCCTTCTTCCTTCTCTTCTATTGGAGATTGAACTCAAGACATTCTCACTATGTTAATTTCAGTCCTTTTTTTAAAAAAATTATTTTTTAAATTAATTTTATTGGTACATTTTAGGTATACAATATAATGACATTCATCATTGGAAATTTGCACCTTTACATAATCTCTCTTGGTTCTTATTTTTTCCCCATTCTCTTGCGCAGTCCATTTATTTATTTATTTATTTATTTATTCATTCATTTATTTTTTGGTACTGAGGATGGAACTCAGGACCTTTCGCTTGCAAGGCAGGCAGCAGAACCACTGAGCTAGATTTCCTGCCCTTTTTTTATTTTTTATTTTGAGATAGAGTCTGCTGTGGCTTGTCCTCCCAAAGCCTCATGCAGTCTTTTTCAAAGGTAACTAAATCTGGAATGTGTGATGCTAGTATTAAGGCCATTTGATTATTAAACCATTACACGACATGAGTTATTGGTTTGGTACCACCCTAATCTCGGTAGTCTGAATAAGATAAAAGGAGCAGAAAGACACTGTTAAGGTCTCTTATTGCTTTTGGTACCTTTTGTCCACCATGAACTGTTTCTCCTCTGGAAGGCCTGTCTGCCACACCACCCTGCCTTGAAACCAGTCAATTATAGACTGAAACCTCTATAAACTGTGAGCTAAATTAACCCCTTCCCCTCTAACTTTGGATGTTGGGTATTTTTTCTCAGCAACAAGAGAAAAGCGACTAATAAAGAGTCTCACTAAGTCACTAAGTTGCCCAGGATGGGCTCAAACTTGGATCCCCCTGATTCAATCTGCCAGGGACAATCTTTTCGTGAAGTATACACTAGGTACATATGCTCTTCAGGTTACAACAGAATTACATCCCAATAATCACATTGCAAATTGAAAACATCATAAATCAAAAATGCATATATACCTAATCTACCTAGCATTATAGTTTAGTCAAGTCTACTTTAAATGTACTCAGAACACTTACATTAGCCTCCCCTTAGGCAAAATCATCTAAAACAGAGCTTATTTTATAATATGGTGTTGAACATTTCATGTAATTTATTGAATACCTAAATCCAGAAAATGCTAGCAACACAGTACATTGTAGAATATCGGTTATTTTTCCTTATGATGTCATGGCTGACTAGAAGATGCAGCTACCCAACCTCAAGAGAGAGCCTCATACTACATGCCACTATTGGAAAAAAGATCAAAGTTCAATCAAAATGTTTCTTCTGAATGAACATATTATTTTTGCACAGTCATAAAGTAAAAAAATTATGTTAGGACCATCTGTACTTTCTTTTTAGTTTTGTTGAGTTAACTTAAGTCAGTACCAAATACTGAACAAATAATAATCATAAAGGAAATCTCATACAGCGATTAGCTTTAACTATCAGGACTCCTCTTAACATTCATAGATGGTGTCAGGCATCTGAATAAAATTGAAATCTCATTAGGAATAACAGAACGAGGAGGCTGGGGATGTAGCTCAGTCTTACAGCACTTGCTTAACATGTGCAAAGGCCTAGATTCATTTCCAGAACCACTAATAATAATAATAGAAAAACAACAATAACAAAAGGGTAAGTGGATGTTCAGAAAATAATGAACGGTGTCTACCATGGATGATACTTCTTTTCTCAAATCCTGATCTTCGCATAGTCATCTCTGCCTAAATTACTCTTTGACTCCTTCTTTACCTTGTTTACTTTTGCTTTCCTTTACTTTTCATCTTAAACATAATTTCCTGACACATACAAAGTACAGTAGAAATGTTGGGGCTACATATATCTTGTAAATTAAATGCAATTTTAGGAATGGGGTGAGGGTTCCTCAATGGTTTTACAAATAGTTGTTTATATAATATATCTCAGGTTTGAGGCAAGACTGTTCTATATGACCCCATAGACTATGTACTATAATTGAATTATGCTCTCTGACTAGGACCAGTGGTCAGTAGTCAACAACTAAATATAGCTAACAAGCCAAGGCTAGCCCAATACTTCCTTTTGTAAATAAAGCTTCATTAGTGAGCAATCATACTCATTCATTTATATATGCCCTACAAATCTTAAAATATTTACCACATGTCCTCTTATAGAAAAAAAATTGCCATCTTCTGACAGGAACACAAAGACTTGTCTTTAGGCCTTGTCTTATTTTTTTTTGTACCGGGGATCAAACTCAGGACCTTGCACTTGGGAGGCAGGTGCCGGAACCACTGAGTTAAATCCCCGACCCAGGCCTTGTCTTGATAAAAGTTGCTACCCCTAGGGAATTGACTTGGGATTACCTGCTCTCACTTTCAATAGTAGGAATGTAATGGAGATTTTGCTTTTGGAGACTATATTAAAGTTTTACTTACATCTGTTGCTGTAACAACTAATCTCCAGATCTTCATGGCTTAAAACAACAAAAATTTGTTTTTTGCTTATGATACTTGTTCATCCTCAGTTAACTGGAGACTTAATAGTATGTCATTCTCATCCCAGGATGCAAAACGACAGAGCAGCCATGATCTCAAGTGCTTTCTATTGCTGAGGAATTGACTTAAGATTATCTAAATCAAATGGCACACTAGCTCCTCGAGCAGTGATACATACTACTTTTTTTTCATATGGAGGGATGTTGAAGACAAATGTAAAGAAAAAGAGGAAAATCAAATTATTTATTTAAAAAGACATGTCAGTTAGTTTTCCATCACTGTGACAAAATACCAACCAAATCAATTTAAAGGAGAAAAGATTTACTTTGGTTCACAGTTTCAAAGGTTTTAGGCCATGCTCACTTGGCTTCATTGTTTCTGTAGTGAGGAAGATGGCAGAAGGGCATGGCAGAAAAAAACCTGATTAGTTCATAGCAGCCAGAAAGCACAGAGAAAGAAAAAGAGCTGGAGAGGAAGGAGTTGGAGATACAGTCTCCAAGGTTACACTCTCACGCCCACCACTTCAACTAGGCCCCAACCATCACTTCTCAATAATGCTATCAAATTGCAAACTCATCATGTTTTAATCCACTTATTAGAGCCTTCATGATCTAATCACCTCTGAAAACCACATCTCTGAATACATGAGAATTCAGAGAGACAAATTAGATCTAAACAATAACAAAAGACAACCCATATAATGATAGAAAATATTTGCAAATCATATTTCTGATAAGGCTCTAGTATCTAAAATATACAAAGAACTCTTACAAAATCAACAACAAAAAAGACAACCCAATTTTTAAAATGGATAATGGACTGGAATATACATTTCTCAAAAAAATATACAAATGACCAAAAAACACTTCAGAGATACTTAGCATCATTAGTCAGTAGGAAAATGAAAATCAAACACACAATGGGATACCACTTCACACCCACTAGGGTGGATAAAATTCAAAGGCAAAAACAATGGAAAATAACAAGTGGTTACAGTGATGTGGAGAAACGAGAACCCTCAAACACTGATGGTAATATAAAATTGTTCAGCTAGAGATTCCTCAATAAGTTAAACAGAATTGTCATATGACTCTGCACTTCTACTCCTAGGTTTAAATCCCAAAGAAAACAAAATCCAGTCTATACATATTATTTATAATATATATAATATAATAATACATATTATTTATAATAAATGTTATTTAGCCATAAAAAGATTGAAGTGCTAATACAAGTTATGATATGGATGGACCTTAAAAAGTTACTAAGTTAAAGGAACCAAACACAAAAGGTCACATATTATATTACTGTATGTGAAATATCCAGTATAATAAGTCCATAAGATAGAAAGCAAAGTTGCATTTCCAGGGCCTATGACAGGAGGAGGAATGGGCAAAAGCTACTTAATTGGTATGACCTTTCTTTTGGAGGTGATAGAAATGTTCTACAATTAAAGATTAGGATTGTACAACATTGAAATATACTAAATGCCTCTGTATAATTCATTTAAAATTACTAACTTTAAGTTACATGAATATCACCTCAAAAATTTTTATTTATGATAAGACCAAATTAATGACTACTATACCCCTCTGTCATGAAGGAGCATGTGGAATATTCTAAAGTATTTATCTAAGATAAAATACATTTTATAATGTAAAGTGACCTTTTGACAACTGTTTTCTTATAACCATAATCTCTGTCTTCCTTTGTAGTTCTTTTACCTCATATGACATCAGATATCTTTCTGCACATTTATATCTCTCAAATTTATCTTCACAGGGCCATAATCAGTAAGAAATTTTTCCAAATACACTTCTTGAAGATCATTAGATCTTCCCTGGCAATAAAGGCTTGCCTTTTTGTGTAGAGATCAGACATGATTGTGATCTGAATATTTGAGAGCCAAATTTAGCAGAGTATTTGTTATAATTCTTCAGGAGGAACTAGCTTTTAGAAGGGATCAGAATTCTCAGAATCTCTCAGATCTGGCCCAAAGTGCTTGTTCAGTTTTTTTTTTAATGGTATATTTACTAGTCCTAAAAAGAAGCCATCAAAATAGCTAAGAAATGAAGGTTAGGTTATGCTTGCTGAAGAAATGAGAACAAGCACTATTACCATTTAAGGCTGCACAGAATTCATGCTATTCAGAAACTGATACACCTGCTAATTAAGAGTATATTGATAAAAGTCTGATCAGTTATGGTCACTCAGAATTGCACTTTCTTCCCAAAGATGATTTCATGGTGTGATCAAGTCATGAAATTCAAATTTTTTATTTGCAAAATAAAATTAACAACATTGAAATTGTTACAGTAGGTGAGAATAATGTCCCTAATGGCTCCCCAGTCATGGTCCTTTTTAATCTAAGTTAACACTGCTGACAATATTTTCCACATCAGATGTCTCCACCTCAACAAGCTGCACAAAGAGGTAATCATGTGGGGTGGCCTATGCAACTTCTGTCTTTTCATTCATTGTCAGACCTATGCAAAGCAGTATGGGTGTTATAAAGCAACGGGTCCAGAAAGGTGTAGATAAAGCAATAGGTGGTAATTTTTTTTTCAGTGCAGGAGACTAAAGAAAGGTATTAGGATAGATGGGAACAAGATCTGATATCATTGGAAAAAGGAAGCAAGTGAAAAGAACCCTGAAAAGCCTAGTGCTAAGAGAATTTTGAAATTGTGAAAAATTTTAAAGGGAATATTAGTCTCTTTTGTCCTCATGCTAAAACACCTAAGGCAAGCTAACTTTACAAAGGAAAGAGGTTTATTTAGTCTGTAGTTTTGGAGACTGGAAGTCTAAAGTGCATTGTGCAGGCTCTGGAGAGGATCTCCTTTGACTTTATCACTTCCTTGTGGATGGCAGTAGTGGAGTGTATGGGGGAGGAAGAAATCACACTACAAAACAAGAAACCAGAGTGCAATTCAAAGATAAGGCTTGCTCTTATACCATCTCACTGTCATAAGATCTTAGGAATCACACAAGAGTTGCCTTACTTTCTTCCAAGAGAATCTCTCCCAGTAACCTAAGGAACTCCCACTAGACTTCACCTCATAAAGGTCCCATCACCTCCCACATCACCATATTGAGTGCCAGGCTTCCGACACACAAAATTATGGGGGACACAATCAAACCACATCCAAACCATAAGAGGGTACAAATCCTGTTTCCACTACTTGCTAGCTGTGTGACCTTGGACTCTACCCCTCTGCATCTCACATTCAAGTATAAAATAGAAATAATAATAGTATCTAACAGTACTTCATAAAATTGTTAGGAGGAATGAAAGAAGTTCTTTCATGTAAAATGCTTAGAACTGTGGTCTTCAAAGTTTGTATGCATTAAAAAATCTGCAGGGATTTGCTAAAACATAATGTTGAGTGCCACCATCAGAGTTTCTGTTCTGCTAGGTCTGGGGAGTGTCTCTCTAGTATTTGCATTACTAACAAGTTCCAAGGTGATCATGATGCTGCTGCTTTAGGGACCCAGTTTTGCAAATCACTAGTTTAAGATTCTGTTTAGCATACAATAAGAAATTACTACTTTATTTTGTAAAATTTTAACTACAAATAATCAATATTGTACAGGCCTGGTACTGTACAGATTTTATTTTTTTAAAATTCATTTTTTAAAATACATTTTAGGTATACAATATGATGACATTCATCATTGGAAATTTGTACCTTTACATAGTCTCTCTTGGTTCTTATTTTTTCCCCCTTCCCCTGCCCTCCCTTCAACCCCTCCATACCTCCCTATTTAAAAAGACTTTGCTCCCATTTCTTCATTTTCTCATATTTTCTTGTTTGTTTTGGTACCAGGGTTCTAACTCAGGACCTTGTGGTGGTGAGGCAGGTGGCAGAACCACTGAGGTAAATCCTTGGCCCTTCATTTTGTCATATTAATTCCATTCCCTTCTTTCCTTTCACGACCTCTCCCACTTCCCCTTCCCAATTGCCCCTTTTCTTCCTCTTTCACATTATCTATTATACCTTTTAGTCCTTACTTAAACTTTCAGTTTCTCACACTAGAGAAACTATTTGGTATTTACACAAGTGTGTCCTATTTATTTCACTTAAGAGTATCACCTCAATGTGCATCCATTTAGCTATAAGTGGCTATCATTTTTCATTTTTTATGGCTGAATAGTACTAAATTTTAAAAAGGCCACATTTTCTTTATCCAGTCTCCAGTTGATGGGCAATTTGCTTCCAAGTTTTAGCTATTATGAATTGTGTTGCTATGAACATGAGTGCACTTATATCACTGTGGTATGATTCTTTTAATTCTCTGGGGAAGATACCCAGCAAGGGAATAGCTGGGTCAAATGGGACTTCCAGTCCTAGTTCTTTGAGGTATCTTCGTACCGATTTCCACAGTGGTTGCCCAGTCTACACTCCCACAAGCAGTGGAGCAGTGTTCCTCTTTCCCCACAGCCCTGCCAGAATTTGTAATTGGTTGATTTCTTGATAGCAGCCATTCTTTCTGGGGTGAGGTGGAATCTCGCATTGTTCTCATCTGCATCTTTCAAATGACCAGTGATGTTGAATATTTTTTCATATGTTTATTTGCTATTTCTACTTCTTTGTCTTAGAAATGTCTGTTCGAGTCAAGTCCAAAAACCATATGGTCATCTCAATAGATGCAGAAAAAGCATTTGACAAAATCAAGCACCCATTCATGATAAAAACCCTACAGAAAATTGGAATAGAAGGTCTTTATCTTAACCTGATTAAGGCTATCTATGAAAAACCAACAGCCAACATCATACTAAATGGTCAAAAACTGAAAACTTTCACTCTAAAATCAGGAACAAGACAAGGATGCCCACTATCACGACTCCTGCTCAATATAGTTCTGGAAACATTACCCACAGCAATTAGAAAAGAGAAAGAAATAAAAGGAATAAAGATAGGAAAAGAAGTGAAACAGTCATTATTTGCTGATGATATGATACTTTACATAGAAGACACAAAAAACTCCGCCAGAAGAATTCTGGACTTAATTGACAGATTCAGTAGAGTAGCTGGATATAAGGTCAACACAAAAAAGAATAACCTTCTTATACACAAATAACAGACTCACTGAGAGAGAAATTGGGGAAATAATTCCTTTTACAATAGCATCCAAAAAAATGAAATATATACGAATCAGTCTAACAAAGGAAGCAAAAGACCTGTACACTGAAAACTACAGCACTCTGAAAGAAAAGATCGAAGAGGATACAATAAAATGGAAAGACATCCCTTGCTCCTGAGTAGGAAGAACCAATATAGTGAAAATGGCCATACTTCCAAAACTACTATATAGATTCAATGCAATGCTAATTGAAATTCCAACAATATACTTCACAGAACTAGAGAAAACAATCCAAAAATTCATTTGGAACCAGAAGAGACCTAGAACAGGTAAAGCACTTCTAAGCAACAGAGACATGGCTGGGGGTATCACAATCTCCAACTTGAAACTATACTACAAAGCTACTGTGATAAAATCAGCATGGCACTGGCAAAGGAACAGACCTGAGGATCAGTGGAATAGATTAGAAGATCCAGAAACGAATCCAGACATGGTTAGCCACCTTGTCTTTGACAAAGGAGCCAACTACCATCATTGGAGGAAAGATAGCCTATTTAATAAATGGTGTTGGAAAAACTGGATTTCAACTTGCCAAAGATTAAAACTAGACCCATATCTATCACCATTCGCTAAACTAAGATCTAAGTGGATTAAAAATCTAAATATTAATACAGAAACACTAAACTTGTTGGAAGATACATTAGATAGAACTCTTGAAGGCATTGGCATAGGAAAAGACTTCATGAACTAAACCTCAGCAGCATGAGAACTAGCAGAAAGAATCAACAACTGGGATCTCATCTTATTAAAAAGCTTCTGCACTGCAAAAGAAACCAAGAACAGAGCTAACAACCTACAATATGGGAAAAAAAATTTAGCAGCTGTACCTCAGACAAAGGACTACTATCTAGAATATATAAAGAACTGAAAAAAAATCAGACCCCCCAAATTCAAAGACCCAATTCAAAAATGGGCATCTGAAATGAACAGACATGTCTCAGACAAGGAAGTAAAAGCAGCAAACAAATATATGAAAAAATGTTCAACATCACTCGTCATTTGAGAGATGCAGATGAAAACAACCCTGAAATTCCACCTCACCCCAGAAAGAATGGCTGCTATCAAGAAATCAACCAATAACAAATGCTGGCGGGGTTGTGGGGAGAAAGGAACCCTTCTCCATTGTTGATGGGAGTGCAGACTGGTGCAACCACTATGGAAGTCAGTATGGGGATACCTCAAAGAACTAGGACTAGAGGTCCCAGTTGACCCAGCTATTTGACTGCTGGGTATCTTCCCAAAAGAATTTAAAAAATCACACCACAGAGATATATGTGCACCCATGTTCATAGTGGCACAGTTGGTAATAGCTAAAGCTTGGAAGCAGCCCAAGTACCCATCAACTGGAAACTGGATAAAGAAAATGGGGTTTTTTTGTAAAATGGAGTACTACTCAGCCATAAAGAATGAAAAACTAGAGTCATTTATAGTTAAATGGATGCATATCGAGGCCATAGTCTTAAGTGAAATAAATAGGACACACATGTAAATACCAAATAGTTTCTCTAGTGTGAGAAACTGATAGTGTAAACAAGAGTTAAAATGATTAAAATGATTAATTGATAATTTGAAATAGGAAAAAAGGTCCAAAGATGAAGGAGTGAAGGGAGGGGAATGGGAAAGCAAATAGGGAAAGGAAAACCTATGAGAAAAGAAAACAAATGGAAATGAAATCTGTGTAAATAGAGAAGGGTGGAGGTGGTGAAGGGTGCACAGGTAAATGGGGAAAAAAATAACCAAGATATATCATGTACAGGTACAAACACCCAATGATAAATGTAAACGAATTGTATGCCTAAAATGTACCAATAAATTAATTTTAAAATGAAAAAAAAGAAATGTCTGTTCATTTCAAATGCCCATTTTTGGATTGGGTCTTTAAATTTGGGAGGTCTGATTTTTTTAAGTTCTTTAAGATTCTAGATAGCAGACCTTTGTCTGAGAAACAGCTGGTGAAAATATTTTCCCACATTGTGGGTTGTTTCTTCACACTGTTGGTAGTTTCTCTTGCTGTGCAGAAGCTTTTTAATAAGAAGAGATCCCACTTGTTGATTGTTTGTGCCAGTTCATGGGCAAATGAGGTTTTGTTCATAAAATCTTTTCTTACACCAATATCTTCAAGAATTCTGACTAACCTCTATTCCATCTGGTTCAACATTTGTTTTAATATGTACATCTTTAATCCATTTTTATTTTAGTTTAGTATATGGTGAGAGATACAGGATTAGTTTTAATCTTTCACAAGTTAAAACACAATTTTTCCAGCACCATTTATTAAAGAGGCTATCTTTCCTCCAGTGAGGGTGTTTGACTCCTTTGTCGAAGATGAGGTGGCTGAGTGTGTCTGGAGATGGTTCTGCATCTTCTAATTTGTTCCACTAATCCTTAGGTCTGTTTCTTTGCCAGTACCATGCTGTTTTTATCACAGTGGTTTTGTGGTATAGTTTCAAGTTCAGGGTTGTGATACCCTCTAACATGTCTCTGTTGCCTAGAATTGCTTTTGTTACTCTAGGTCTCTTTCTGTTCCAAATGAATTTTTGGATTGGTTTCAAAAGGTGCATGAAGTATGCTGCTGGAATTTCAATTGGGATGCCATTGAATCTATATAGCAATTTTGGAAGTATGGCCATTTTCACTATGCTGATTCTTCCTACCCAGGAGCAAGGGATGTCTTTCCATTTTCTGATATTTTCTTCAATCTCTCTTTTCCGAGTGCTATAGTTTTCAGAAAAGAGGTCTTTGATTTCTTTTGTTAGGTTGATTCCTAGGTATTTCAGTTTTTTGGATGCTATTGTGAAAGGAATTATTTGACCCATTTCTCTATCACTGAATCTGTTGTTCATGTAGAGGAAAGCTATTGATTTTTGTGTGTTGACCTTGTATCCAGCTACTTTGCTGAATTTGCTTATCAAGTCTAGAGGACTCTTGGGGTCTTCTATATTGAGTATCATGTCAGGTGCAAATAATGACAATTTGACTTCTTCATTTCCTATCTTTACTCCTTTTATTTCTTTCTAATTGCTGTGGCTAATGTTTCCAAGACTATATTGAACAAGAGTGGTGATAGTGGACATCTTTGTCTTTTTCCTGATTTTAGTTTGAAGAATTTCTGTTTTTCACCCTTTAGTATGATATTGGCTGTTGGTTTTTCATAGATGGCTTTTATCAGATGGAGGTAGAGGCCGTCTATTACAATTTTTTGGAGGGTTTTTATCATACATGCTTGTTAGATTTTGTCCAATGCATTTTCTGCATCAATTGAGATGATCATATGGTTTTTGTCCTTGGCTCTATTGATATAGTGTATTACATTGATTGATTTGTGTATGTTGAACCATCCCTGCATCCCTGGGATGAATCCCACTTGGTCAGGGTGTATGATCTTCTGCATTCTCTTTGCCAATATCTTATTAAGGATTTTTGCATCTATGTTCATTAGTGACATTGACCCATAGTTCTCTTTTTTGGTTGTGTCTTTCTCTGCTTTGGTGATCGAGGTGATGCTTGCTTCCAGGAATGAATTCAGGAGTATTGCTTCCCTTTCAATTTCACTGAAGAGTTTAAACAGTAGCGGCAGTAGTTTCTCTCTAAATGTCTTGTAGAATTCAGCAGTGAAGCCATCAGGGCCTGGACTTTTCTTAGTTGATAAGTTTTTATTATGTTTTTCAATTTCATTGGTCGATATTGGGTTGTTTAGAATTTTTAGGTCTTCTTCAATCAACTTTGATAATTCATACTTATCTAGGAATCTGTCCATTTCTTCTATGTTTTCCATCTTATTGGCATATAGGTTCTCGAAGTAGGTATTAATGATCCTCTGGATTTCTGCTGGGTCTGTTGTAATTTCACCCTTTTCATTCCTAATTTCATGGATTTGGGCCTTTTCTTTCCTTGTTCTGATAAGGTTAGCTAAGGGTTTGTCAATTTTGTTTATTCTTTCAAAGAACCAACTCTTGCTTCATTGATTTTTTTGTATCATTCTCTTAGTCTCCATTGCATTGATTTCTGCTCTGATCTTTATAATTTTTCTCCATTGTATGAGCTTTGGGTTTGTCCTGCTATCCTTTTTCTAGAAAATTGAGGTTCAGCATCAGATTGTTTAATTGGGCTTGGTCTGTTTTCCTAATATGCTTATTCACTGCTATGAATTTCCCTCATAAGACTGCTTTCATTATGTCTCATAGATTCTGATATGCTGTTTTGTCATTGTCATTTAATTGTAGAAAGTGTTTGGTTTCTTCTCTTTTTTTTGGTACCGGGGATTGAACTTGGGTCCTTGCGCTTGCAAGGCAAGCAGCGGAACCACTAAGCTAAATCCCCGGCCCTCTGATTTCTTGTTTAATTTCCTTTGTGACCCATTGGTTATTCAGAATTGTGTTGTTCAATTTCCATATGTTTATGAAATTCTTGCACTTTGTTTTGCTATTGATCTCCAATTTCATTGCACTATGGTCTGATGAAAACCAGGGGATAACTTCAATTCCTTTGCACTTACTTAAACATGTTCTATGAGTGAGTATGTGGTCTATTTTGGAGAACGACCTGGGTGCAGCTGAAAAGAATGTGTATTTTGATTTTTTGCTGTGGAACCCTCTGTAAACATTTGTTAAGTTCATTTGTTCAAGAATTTGATTGAGTTCTATTATTTTGTTGCTTTTTTAGGGGGGACCAGGTATCGAACTTGGGTCCTTGCACTCTCGAGGCAGGCGGTGGAACCACTGATCTAGATCCCTGGCTTGTTGCTTATTTTTTGTCTAGTTTATCTGTCTAATTGTGACAGTGGGGTATTGAGGTCCCTCACAACTGCTGTATTAGTGCTTATTTCATTTTTCATGTCCATTTGTATTTGTCCTATATAGTTGGGCACACTAGTGGTTGGTGCATAGATATTTATGATTGTCATCTCTTCCTCTTGGATTTTTCCCTTTGCAAGGATGTACTGTCTTTCTTTGTCTCTCTTAATAGGATTTGATTTTAAATCCACTTGATCTGCAAAGAGGATAGCTAGTCCTGCTTTTTTTCGGGTTCCTTTCACATGGTGTATTGTTTTTCACCCTTTAACTTTCAGTCTATCAGTTTTTTAATTAAGTGTGTTTCTTGTATGCAACATATTGTTGGATCTTGCTTCTTGACTGATTCTGCCAGTCTATTTCTTTTGTTTGTGAATTGAGACCATTAACATTTATGGTTATAACTGATACATATTGACTTATCATTATCATGACTTTTTATTTTTGTTGGATTCTCCCTGCTTGCATTTAATTTCTTATTGAGCCTGATGGGTTCATTCTGCTGGGCTTCCTGGGGTTGTGATCCTCATTGTCTTTTCCTAGGATATTGTCTAAAATTTTTGGAGTGCTAGCTTGGTATTCATGAAGTTCCTAAGGTGCTCTTTGTCATGAAAGTACCTTATTTCTCCATCAATTTTGAAAGATAGTTTTGCAGGGTACATCAACCTGGGTTGGAGGTTGTTTTCCTGTAGGGCTTGAAATACGTCAGTCCATGCTCTTCTTGAGTCATGGGTTTGCACTGAGAAATCTGCTGTGATTCTGATGGCCTTTCCTTTGTATGTGTTTTGTTTCTTTTCTCTAGCTGCTATAGAAGTTTGTTCTTCTGCTGAGGTTTTGGAATCTTAACAATTATATGCCTATGTGTAGATTTTTTTTGATCAAGTCTAGTTGGAGTCCTATATGCCTCACTTACCTGTATGTCAAGTACTTTCCCCCTGCTTGGGAAGTTTTCTGCCCTCACTTCTGTGAAGTTTTTTTATGTCTTCTGCACTCTCTCCTGTTTCTTCATTGACTCTGATCAGTCTTATGTTTTTCTTCTTTGCATCATCTAGCAGCTGCTGGATTGATTTCTTGTGGCCTCTTACTATTTTAAATAAATTTTTCTTTCCCTGGTAACTACTTGGAATATTATCTTCTATATCTGAACTTCTGTCCACACATTGACTTATTCTGTTGCATAAACTTTCAATGGAGTTTTTAATCTCCTGGAAATCTGTTTGCATCTGTTTTATGGATTTCATTCGTTTCCTATCTTGGGATTCCATCATGTTCGTTACCTCCTCTTTTTTATCTGTGTCTGCTCTAGATTTATTAATCATGTCTTGCATTATGGACACACACTCTGCTGTTATCTGAGAACTTATTTCTGAGTTCATTTTTTCTGGATCCTCCTTTGTTGCCAGTTCAGGGAGTCTAGGTGGTGGACTATCAGATTGTTCCATCTCATTTCCCTTTGAGGTTGCTTTAGGTGATCTGGAAGTCTGGTTGTGAGACTTATTTTTGTGTCTTCTCATTTCAACCTGTGTGGCGGTGGTGGTGGGGGTGAGCTGCTGGCGCCCAAGGGGCTCACCTCCTGGGCACTGGGGGTGGTGTTATGGTGGCCAGGAAGGTTCACCTCCTCTGCGAGAAAATATCACTTTTGATGCCCTACTGAGGTCACAAGTTGAGTGGAACACGCGGAATCAGCCTGCTGAAGACAGGCAGGTCTGGGGAGGCCCTAACGAGGTCACGAGTCAGGCTGAACATGCCGAATCAGCCTGCACCCCAGCAGCAATCCACTGGACATGTCCCCCGCCCACTCCCCGGTACAGCCACCTGGTTCCACACTACAAAGACACAGAGGACACCAGACCACCAGACCATGGTACTGGGTCCCGCCACTCCCAGCCCAGAGGTAGGGACTTCTGAGCCACCATCCCACTGCTCCTGGTCCAGAGGAAAGGGCTTTTGAGCTGCCTTCTGTCCCGCCTGTCCCAGCCCAGAGGAAGGGGCTTCCAGGACACCATCCCTCCTGCCGCTCCCGGCTCAGAGGTAGGGGATCCTGAGCCGCCGTCCTACTGCTCCTGGTCCAGAAGAAGGGGCTTCAAGGCCACCATCACTCCCACTGGCCCAAGCCCAGAGGAAAGGGATTTGGGGCCACCTTCTGTCCTGCCGCTCCAAGCCCAGAGGAAGGGGCCTCTGGGCCACCTTCCCTACCACTGCTCCCGGTCCCTGTCACACCTCTCCCAGCTCAGAGGACGTGATTCTCCCGGGTGCCAACAGCACCCCCTTGCCCCCCCAGTCGAAATGAGAAAACACATAAATAAGTTTAAAAACCAGACTTCCAGGTAACCTACAGCAACCCCAAAGGGAAATGAGATGGAACACTCTGATACTCAACCACCTGGATCCACTGAACTGGCAACAAAGGGGATCTGGAAACAATGAAATCAGAAATAATTTCTCAGATAACAGGAGAAATTGTGCTCCTAGTGCAAGACATGATTAATAAATCTAGAGAGAAGCTGAGGAACATGATGGAATCCCAACATAGAAAACAAATGGTATCAATAAAACAGATGCAAATAGATTTCCAGGAGATGAAAAACTCCATTAAAAGTCTACACAGCAGAATGAGCCAATGTGAGGACAGAATTTCAGATAAAGAATATAAGATTGCAATTAATGACCAGGAAAAGAAAAATTGTTTCAAAATTATAAGGGAACATGAGAAATCAAACCAGCAGCTGCTAGATGATGCAAAGAAGAATAACATAAGACTGATTGGGGTCAATGAAGATAGGAGAGAGTGGAGATGACATAAAAAAATCTCTTCACAGAAATGATGGCAGAAAACATCCCAAGCAGGGGAAAAGAGCTTGACATACAGATAGGACTCCAAATAGCCTTGATCAAAAAAAATCTACACATAGGCATATAATTGTTAAGATTCCAGAAACACAACAGAAGAACAAAGTTCTCCAAGCAGTCAGAGAAAAGAAACAAATCACATACAAAGGAAAGCCCATCAGAATCACAGCAGATTTCTCAACACAAACCATCAAGGCAAGAAGAGCTTGGAGTGACATAGTCCAAGCCCTAAAAGAAAACAGCCTCCAACCCAGATTGATGTACCCTGCAAAACTATCTTTCAAAATGGATGGAGAAATAAGATACTTTCATGACAAAGAGCACCTTAGGAACTTTGTGAATACAAACCCAGCACTCCAAAGAATTTTACACAATATCCTAGGAACAGACATTGAGGGTCACAACTCCAGGAAGCAAAGCAGAATGAACCCATCTGGCATGACATGAAATTAAATGTAAAGGGGGAGAACCCAACAAAAAGAAAAAGTCATGGCAATGACAAGTCAATATATTTCAGTTATAACCATCAATGTTAATGGTCTCAATTCACCAATCAAAAGAAATAAACTGGCAGAATGGGTCAAGAAGCAAAATCCAACAATATGCTGCATACAAGAAACACACTTAATTCAAAAGGAAACTCATAGACTGAAAGTTAAAGGGTGGAAAACAATACTCCATGCAACAGGAACCCGAAAAAAAGCAGGAGTAGCTAACCTCTTTGCAGATCAAGTAAATTTCAAACCAACACTGATTAAGAGAGACGAAGAAGGACACTACAGCCTTGTAAAGGGAACAATCCAACAGGAAGAGATGACAATCATAAATATCTATGCACCAAACACTAGTGCATCCAACTATATGAAACAAATACTAACAGACATGAAAAGTCATATATGCACTAATACAATTGTAGTGGGGGACCTCAACACCACACTGTCACAAATAGATAGATAAACTAGACAAAAAATAAGTAAAGAAGTATTAGAACTCAATCGAACTCTTGAATAAATGAACTTAACAGATGTTTACAGAGTGTTCCACCCCACAAAATCAGAATACACATTCTTCTCAGCTGCACATGGGTCATTCTCCAAAATAGACCACATACTCACACATAGAACATGTTTAAGTAAGTCCAAAGGAATTGAAGTTATCCCCTGTATATTATCAGACCATAGTGTGATGAAATTGGAGATCCATAGAAAAAGAAACACAAAAAATTTCATAAACATGTGGAAATTGAACAACACACTTCTGAATAACCAATGGGTCACAGAGGAAATTAAAGAAGAAATCAGACAGTTCCTTCAATTAAATGACAAGGACAGTACAACATACCGGAATCTATGGGACACAATGAAAGCAGTCTTATGAGGGAAATACATAGCAGTGAATATGCATATTAGGAAAACAGAATGAGCCCAATTCAACAACCTGATGCTGCACCTCAAGCTTCTAGAAAAAGAAGTGCAGGACAACCCCAGAGCTCATACAAGGGAGGAAGTTATGAAGATCAGAGGAGAAATCAATGCAATGGAGACTAAGGGAACGATACAAAAAATCAATGAAGCCAAGAGTTGGTTCTTCAAAAGAATCAACAAAATTGACAAACCCCTAGCCAACCTTATCAGAAAAAGGAAAGAAAAGGCCCAAATCCATGAAATTAAGAATGAAAAGGGTGAAATTACAACAGACCCAGCAGAAATCCAGAGCATCACCAATACCTACTTCCAGAACCTATATGCCAATAAGATGGACAACACAGAAGAAATGGACAGATTCCTAGATACATATGAATTACCAACATTGAATGAAGAAGACCTAAAAATTCTGAACAACCCAATATCAACCAATGAAATTGAAAACATAATAAAAAATTTATCAACTAAGGAAAGCCCAGGCCCTGATGGCTTCACTGCTGAATTCTACAAGACATTTAGAGAGGAACTCCTGCTGCTACTGTTTAAACTCTTCAATGAAATTGAAAGGGAAGCAATACTCCCAAATTCATTCCTGGAAGTAAGCATCACCTTGATCCCCAAAGCAGAGAAAGACCCAACCGAAAAGGAGAACTATAGGCCCATCTCACTAATGAACATAGATGCAAAAATCCTTAATAAAATACTCTCAAGTAGAATGCAGAAGATCATCAAGAAGATCATACACCCTGCTCAATTGGGATTCAACCCAGGGATGCAGGGATGGATCAATATATGTAAATCAATCAATGTAATACACTATATCAATAGAGCCAAGGACAAAAACCATATGATTATCTCCATAGATGCAGAAAAAGCATTTGACAAAATCCAACAAGCATTTATGGTAAAAACCCTACAAAAAGTTGAAATAGATGGTCTCTACCTCAAACTGATAGAAGCCATCTATGAAAAACCAACAGCCAATATCATACTAAATGGTCAAAAACTGAAATCCTTCACACTAAAATCAGGAACAAGACAAGGATATCCACTATCACCACTCTTGTTCAATATAGTTCTGGAAACATTAGCCACAACAATTAGACAAGAGTAAGAAATAAAAGGAATAAAGATAGGAAATGAAGAAGTCAAACTGTCATTATTTGCAAATGACATGATACTCTATATAGAAGACCCCAAGAACTCCACCAAAAGTCTTCTAGACTTAATAACCAAATTCAGTCAAGTAGCTGGATAGAAGGTCAATAAACAAAAATCAATAGCTTTCTTCTACATGAATGACAGACTCACTGAGAGAGAAATAGGGCAAATAATTCCTTTCACAATAGCATCCAAAAAACTGAAATACCTAGGAATCAACCTAATGAAAGAAATCAAAGACCTCTTCTCTGAAAACTATGGCACTCTGAAAAGAGAGGTTGAAGATGATATCAGAAAATGGACAGACATCCCCTGCTCTTGGGTAGGAAGGATTAATATAGTGAAAATGGCCATACTTCCAAAACTGCTATATAGATTTAATGCAATTCCAATTGAGATCCCAGCAGCATACTTCATGGACCTTGAGAAAGCAATCCAAAAATTCATTTGGAACAAGAAGAGACCCAGAATAGCAAAAGCAATTCTAGGTAACAGACACATGGCAGGGGGTATCACAATCCCCAACCTGCAACTCTACTACAAAGCTACTGTGATAAAAGTAGCAAGGTAGTGACAAAGAAACAGACTTGAGGACCAGTGGAACAGATTAGAAGATGCAGAAACAACCCCAGACACACTCAGCCATCTCATCTTTGATAAAGGAACCAAACACCCTCACTGGAGGAAAGATAGCCTCTTTAATAAATGATGCTGGAAAAACTGGGTTTCAACTTTCCAAAGATTAAACCTAGACCTATATCTCTCATCATGCAATAAACTAAAATCAAAATGGATTAAAGATCTAAATATTAAAATAGAAACTCTGAACCAGTTGGAACAGAGGTTAGGTAGAACCCTTGAAGACATCGGTGTAGGAAAAGATTTTATGAACAAAACCTCAGTTCCCCGTGAAATAGCACAAACAATCAACAAGTGGGATCTCTTCTTATTAAAAAGCTTCTGCACAGCAAGAGAAACCACCAACAGTGTGAAGAGACAACTCACAATGTGGGAAAAAATCTTCACCTGCTTTTCCTCAGACAAAGGTCTACTATCTCGAATCTATAAAGAACTTAAAAAGATCAGACCTCCCAAATTTAAAGACTCAGTCCGAAAATGGGCATCTGAAATGAGCAGACATTTCTCAGCAAATAAGTAGAAATAGCAAATAAATATACGAAAAGATGTTCAACATCACTGTTCATTGGAGAGATTCAAATGAAAACAACGCTGAGATTCCAATTAGCAGCACAATCTGTGATAGCTAAAACTTGGAAACAGCCCAAATGCCCATCAACTGGAGACTGGATAAAGAAAATGTGGTTTTTTTATAAAATGGAGTACTACTCAGCCATAAAAAATGAGAAATTAGAGACATTTATAGCTAAGTGGATGCACATTGAGGGGATACTCTTAAGTGAAATAAATAGGACACACATGTATAAATACCGAATAGTTTCTCTGGTGTGAGAAACAATGTGTAAATAAGGACTAAAATGTATAATAGGTAATGTGAAATCGGAAGAAAAGGGGCAAAGGGGAAGGAAGTGGGAGGGCTAGGGGAAAGGATAGAAGGGAATGGGATTAATATGAGAAAATGGAAAAATAGGAACAAAATCTTTGTAAATAGTGAGGAATCTAGGGGTTGAAGGGAGGGCTGGGAAAGGGTGAAAAATAAGAACCAAGAGAGACTATGTAAAGGTGCAAATTTCCAATGAGGAATGTCATTATATTGTATACCTAAAATGTACCAAAGATTAGAATGAATAATCGATAATGCAAAGTAGGAAGAAAAGGTCCAAAGTGGTAGGGGTAGTGAGAGGGGCAGGGGAAAGGAAAGAAGGGAATGGAAAAATGCTGAGAAACGGAAAAAATGGAAATAAAGTCTTTGTAAATAGGGAAAGGTGGAGGGTGTGACCAGAAGTCTAGGAATGGGGAAAAAATAAGAACCAAGATGCATTATGTAAAGGTACAATTCCCAATGAGAAATGTAATTGTGTTGTGTACCTACAATGTACCAATAAAAGAATTTTTTTAAAAAAAGCAAATATCGCTTTTAACCATCCTAATAGCAATTAGTAAGCATCAAAAGATTAAAGGAAAACAAGCCTCTCTCAACAAGAAAAATACCCTTCTTTCTGCTAAGCTAAATCAATTTCCCATTGATTACAAGATATCTCTTAATCACATATTTCACTCATCTATTGAATTCTACTGCCTATTTATGCATCCACACAGTTAATGACAACTGCAGAGAATTTTGATTCCTTGAGAGAGTTTCAGAGACAAATTAATGGAAAAACAAAAGTAAAAATGTTGTCAAAATATTCTAGACTACATTTCCACATTGCAATGTGTTTAGCACTCTCCTCAAAACCATTAAGACATGCTTCATTTACATTTGATCTAAGCACAAGTCAGGGCTAGTTCAGCTATAAAACTTCCCTTTTGGAAAGACTTTAGAGAATATGAAATGGGAAGATAGGATACCTAGATTCTAACCTAGGCCTCTGTGATGCAGTTATGTGACATTAAGCTAATCACTTTCCATCTCTTTGATGTGTTTTTTCACCTAAAAACAAAAGAGTTTTGTGTTAGGTGATGTTTTAAACATGCAGTTTCTCTGAAGCTTATGAGTAGCTTGAAAGTTGGGATTTAGAATTAAAATAATACTAAAGCTGAGATTGCCTTCTTATAAATGGAGCTATAGGCACATGATCCTGAAAATATCTTGCTATGTAGAAACCCCTGGACATCAGAATAGATATTATTGGACTAATGGTGGAGGGCCATACTCTCTCAAGCTTAGCCTACTTCCTGAAGGCAAGTTGGATGAACAATGGGCCCAGGGACTCTTAGAGTCACTCTGTCTGTTAGGTGCAATCTAGGCTCATGCTCTTCATTGTCTAAGCCTACTTCATAAATTCTGCTCATCTCTAAATGTCAAACATTCTTGGACATCTCTTTCCATTGAGGTTTCAAAAGCAACAAAGACTCTATAAGAGCCAGCTAGAGCTTTATAGGACTTCCTGAAAGGGCTCTGAGCTTGGCATTCTAACTCTCTCCTCACTATTCAGGCCATTCTGCCTTAGAAGTTATCTCCATCTCAAAGGCCTATGCAGCTTGGGGATTCATCGGTGTCACCTTTGCCACAGAAGCAGGTGCCAGAATGAAGAGTTCTTTTTTTCATAATCCTCAGTGAACTAAATAACATTATCTAGGACATCTTAGATACCTAAAAGAAATCCAGAATATATTTTTAATATGGAAAACTTTTAGAATATTGAATATTTAAAGTGAAGCTTTATATTGCTAAGGAATGGATCTATTTGTAATATCCATTCTTAATACTAGCTTTTCAGAAACAATGACCAAAGTGAGAGATGGCTTCTAATTAACAAGAAAGAGCATAATGGATCCAGTAACCCATTACTTATGAAACTGAACACTTAAAAGTATAATATAGGTTGAATATCTTATCCAAAATGCTTAGGACCAGGAGTACTTTGAATTCCAGATTTTTTCAGATTTTAGAATATTTGTACATGCATAATAAGATACTTTGGAAATGGAACTCAAGTCTAAAGATGAAATTCATTTATGATCTGTACACATCTTGTACACATAGCCTGGAGATAATTTTATATGATATTTTAAGTGCTTTCTGTTTTGACAATGAGCTATCACATAGTCAGGTGTAGAATTTTCTATTTATGGCAAGATATTGGTGCTCAAAAAGTTTTAGGTTTTAGAGCATTTCAGATTTCAAATTTTTAAATGAGGAATGCTCACTCAGCTTGTATTAGTATTGCTGACAAAGCAATACTAAAGACGTACTAATAGTTTCCTGCCTGTGACATTAATTGGTTTATTCTTTTGCACTTTCTACTGCTACCTTAACTTGTATTTGTTCTGATACTTGGTTACAAGTTTGATGCTTCCTGATTTTGCATGTCTTATTTTGGATCATTATCCTTGTTTTACTGTTGGTTTTCATATTTAAATTCCAAGGATTTTTTGTAGCTAGTAAATACTAAAACAGCTTCAAGATGAGCACAAGCATCTGAATACCCCAGGATCTGGCAATTAGATAAACAAATACAGTCTAAGCAGATGCTTTAACAGCCAGGGAAGGCCTTAGGCAAAACATAATACTAAGCCTATAGGAGATGCCAGAAAAGTCCAGAGACCATCATTTCCTAGCTTGTAAGCACCCTATTTCCCTAGTGTTATGCCTCCAACTTGGGGATTTTATTTCAGGTATCAGTAGGTTCTGAAAGCTTTGTCTTCCTTCTCCTAAACCTCTGCCTGAAATGCCCCATCACCTATGCCAAAGAAACCAAATGAGGAAGTACAAACTTGAAGGTGATGTGAAATCCCCAGAGACTAAAAACATTTCCATGAATATTAAAATAAGATTTAATATTTGTAGATCATTTTTTATTTGCCAGACACTGAAACCTGGTGCTTTAGGTGGATCAGCTAATGTAATCCCCACAACAGTCTAGGAAGTAGATGCCATTTTCTACCTTTTTATCAACCAGGAAATTCAGGATGAGGAAAGCTATGTGACTTGTTCAAGGTCACAAAAGTAAAAGAGGTGGTACTAACATTTGTATTCCATCTGATATCAGAGCTTATATACCTAATCCTTATATTACACTGTGTGTGTAGCATGTAGGAGATGTTATTGTGGGGGCTGCCTTCACAGGACTGCTAATGCTGAAGACTGTTCCAGGTATATTCCATAGCACTTGAACTGTGTGCCCCCACTGCCTGTGCACCACACTCAATCCCAGAGCTGTGGCCCTATTGTCCATTGGCCAAATGGCTATTTCACTATCTCTAGAGCTGTTCTAGGAGAAGTCATTCTGCCAAGCACATCTCAGCAGATAAAAAACCATTACAGCCGAAAATTGGCCTGACAAGACACTGGGTGGCAAGAAATAAGGAGAGAAACAGCAAAAGCCTGGATGATTTGAGGAGATCTTGAGTGTCCATGGGAAGCAGAGAATAAATAGCTTCTATACATCATTTAGCAAATGCACCTTGAGAAAGCCTCACTTTAAAAAATTCCAGCCAACACACCAATGAGCAGGTGAATAAGTGGCTGCTAGCAGGTGCACAAAACATTTTTAAAAGGCCTGCTTTTCCTACACATTGTCATCCTTGATGGCTGTTCTTGCTGATTCTATCCTAGTAGGCCAAGATTGCTTCAGCACCTGCCTTTTAAAATATAATTATCCTCCCCAGAGGAGTCCAGAGACTCGGTTGGGGAGAGATCCACAGGTCACCAAGCTATTCTCTCTATGACCAAAAAAGCAATGCAAATACAAATGCCTTCAAGAGGCTTGAAGAAAATTCATCAGAAGGAAAGAATGGGTCAAATGGGAAAAGAATGCTTAAAAGAACCTAAGGTGACAGTGTCTTGCCAAGAAATCCCATTTCTCTTTCTAACTTTCCATATAACACATTGAACTTTGTCCCACAAGCATTAAATCCGGTTTCTTTAGTTAACAGCACTCAAGATTGTATTAAGAGGCAGTGGTATTATACAACTGCATTTTTATTTCCAGGATTGACCTATTTTGCCCCACTGTAGTATTTCACAAGCATCACTCTGCCCCACACTCCTCAGTTCTTATGTCTTAGAGAACACAGACCAACTGTGTCTCTTGGAGGATTCTGGCTCTCTGCCTCAATATGCAATGCTCTTGCAGTAAGGCACTACCAAGGATACAAGGTAATTAGATGCAGTACCTTCAGTGAAAAAGAAGAGAAAACCATAAGGAAATGCTTTTCAAATTCAAAGTTTTCTAAGGCTCAGGAACTACAAGTACAGATGAGATCACTTAATGGTAATAACCTATATATCTTCTTCTTATTCTCACCTGCTAAATAGTTACTTTAGACTCTGTGACAATATGTGAAGAGATTTTGGCCAAAAGGCAGTTTCAGTTATTATTTATATCCTATCCCCTGTTCTCCATTCAGCTTAGGCATATGCTAAATGTGGAGATAAACTGAGAATTTAATCTATGTATCACACAGATCTCAGGGATACAAACTGAGGTCTATTTGATTTCAGGACTTGAACTCCTAACCACTCTACTGTGACTTTTTTGACATAGTTATAATTTTGTTATTGTCAATATGATATTTACCATGGGGATTATTTTCTCCTTTTATTTACACATGGCAAACTTGAATTACGAGTATAGGCATAAGAAAAGCTGAGGAGGGCAGTAGTAAAAATACATTAAAATCCATGCCTCTAGAAAACCAAGTTTACAACCTCTCTGCTGTGGAAACTTAGAATTAGGTTCATTATAGAGTACTTCGTGATTCTGAAGGTGGAGAATTACCAGAATTTGCAAGCAGAGACACTCCACTGAAAAGTCAGGCTGCACGCTACTAAGTACAAAGTACACTACAGCCTGTACTCCATTTATATTTTTAGATGCTTTTCTTCATAATACTGATAGCTGAGGCTGCCTGCAATCCCTTCTTGGAATACATTCTGCCCTATTTTTCTCCTCTAAGACTATGGCTTCAAATTCAAGTAATTACTTCCCTGTGCAGCATTAAATCAAGGAGGCTTCAAAATGGAGATGACCCAGTGAGTTTAATTATTCTCTAATGTGCCTAACTGTGGGAAAGATGTGTTTATCACATAAATAACCATTCTAGAAGACAGCAACTGTTTTTATTTGTTTTATTTAGTTTCTTTTATAAGGACAGAATATAAGATTAACCTGGGTTTTAAAATTTAAGTTGTCATCTTTTCTAAGTAATGGTACACTATCACAAAACTATTATATTAACTCACTCTAGATCTTCTTCCCTGTCTCTTTGCAAAGAGACTGAGTCAGATTTTAGAATCAGTAAACATCTTTATCAAGCCAGCTCACCCCAATGACTTGTTTTACCATAAAAATATTTGATTTTATTGAGAAATATTGGGGCTATTTATTGGGAGATTAATCTAGAATACAGCAGTACATGTATTAAAATAAGAGTAGTAGCCATGTGTGATGATGCATGGCTGTAATCCCAGCATTCGGGTTGCTGACACAGAAGGATCCCTGTGAGTTTGAGTCCAGCCTGGGCTACAAAGTGAGTTCAAGGCTAGCCTGCACTACAAACCTATACCTTGCCTCAATCAATCAGGCAAGCAAGCAAGCAAGCAAGCAAAACAAATTGAAGCATAGGAAAAGAGTTTATTGGCCTTTTATAATGTGATTCATGTGTATTTGAAAAATTAAAATTTTATTCCTCTTTGAGTCCTTCTGGTCCATTTCTCTTCCTCTTGTCCTACTGCAGTGAAATACAATATAGCTTCAGAGAAAAGATTCCCCATTCTCTCTAAAACACAATGTTCACCTGTAAATTTTCAGGTATTATTTCTACTCCACATTCAGAAATGAATCCACAGTTTAACAACTGGTTTATTTGGGGAGTTTTTTTGGTGGCTTTTTTTTTTTTTTTTTTTTTTGTATTTCTGTTGTTTTTTTCTTTACAACAGGCAGACTTTCTAGAAGAGTTTTATATACCTGCTTCTCAAGGAAATGACCTAGTTGCTCTGAAACTGCTTTGAGTCAAAAAGTAGCATAGGGTTAGCCCACTTTATTTGGCCAACCCACTCATCATGACACAAGGAAAACCATATTATGAAATACTAGTGGTCCCTAGAAGGTGAGCTTCACCAATCAAGATGTATTTGCTTGATTAATTTTTTATTCATTCAAATCTTTCATCCTTGAGAAAATCTATAATCTGTTCACATGAATATAAAGCACAACAAGGGAGTTATGCAGAATTGAATCTATCAGAGGTAATGGAGTACCATTGACACCAAAGAGGGGATTGGAGTCAGGAGAAGGCAGGACAGTATGAATAGGTCACATTTACTTGTCCTGAACACTTCTGCGACGTCATGGCCCTCTCACCTCAATGCCAGAATCCTACAGCCTGACGAATGCAACAAGGGATATTATGAGACTGGGGGTTTTCAATATAGATTATGAATTCTCACAGAATCAATTACAGCCACAGAACAGCATTGTGTTGCAAATTGGAGACCTGAGTTCCAAGCCAAGATTTGCTGATCTCTAACTTGGTTACTTCAGCCTCTCATCTTCCTCATCCTTAAATTAATAAAGTTGAATCAAAGATAATCTCTATGGTAGGTTTCAGCTCCTATATTTTGTTTATTTTCCTCCTCTTCTTCTTTTGGTTTGAAGCAAACCCCAGAACCCAGGGGAATGTCTGGTTTGTGCCTCTGCCAAAAGACATCTGTGCTATATAAGGCAGGGGTCTCTGCACATATGACCTGAACATATGCATGTCCAGATCCATCTTCTCTTTCTGGGCAATGAACTAGTATCCTTGCCAAAACTCCTCTCTGCAAATATGGCTATTCTCCAGGGCTTATGACTGTAAGCCTTGTTAGGTCATTCTTTAAATCTGCTTCATGATCTCTTTCACTTTTTATTTTCAATTCTACATGTCCTAGGTGATGATGATACTTTTTCTTTTTTCATGTACCCTCTTTTCAACAAATATTAATTAAATACATGCTATGTTCTCACTACTGGAACTGCAGGTCATGGTGAATTGAAGAGATAGATAGATATAGATAGATGATAGATAGATAGATAGATAGATAGATAGATAGATAGATAGATAGATAATAGTATCACCTTATCTGTTGGGGGACACATTGTGAGACCCCTACTGAATGAATGAAACTATGAATAACACCAAACCATATAAATTAAGCAAAGTAAGAGATTAGCAGAACAATTATAACAATATACTGTAACAAAAATTATTTAAAATTTATGAGTTATTTACTTCTGCAGTTTTTCATTTAATATGGGCCAATATTTACAAAGGAACTGCATATAAAATAATTAAATGACATATTATGTAACAGAGGCTACCTGTGCCATGAACTACCAACAAGGAGGAATGAAGTTGTAATGTTTTAAGAAAGAGTTTATAAAGAAAATATTATTATTAGCTCTTGGATGATGAATAGGTTCTAAATCAGTGGAAAAGTGCATAGGATTGCAAAGTGGGAAAAGATACTGTATTAAGATTCCTTTGGTGTCAAGTAACAGAAACCACCTAGAGTACTGGTGGCAAACCTATGGCACACGTGTCACAGTGGGCTGTTTGCATCATTGAAGGCTTTAAATGTTTCACCATCACTGAAGAGCTTTGCTACTCAAACGTAATCCCTAGAAAAGTAAAATCAACATCACCTGAAAATTGCTAGAAATGAAGTATCTTGGGCCCCACCACAGATCAATTGAATCAAAACCTGCATTTTAATAAAATCTTTATGTGAGAAATGTGTACTTTACAATTTACATAATATTGGGAGTAACTATTCTCAACCTTGGGTATACATTACGATAAGTAGGAGAACTTTTTCAAAGTACTGGAATTCACTCTCATTCACACAGTGGTACCTCAACAGTGGGCAGTGGAGGGATGTGCTTATTGAAATTTCAGAGAAATATTCCTTGGAATTATTGCAGAATAAATTTAAGGAGGCCAGGAACCAAGGTAGGTACCAATCAACTAAGGACAGAAGATAGGAAAAACTACTTTATATCCAGAGTCCCCTTCAAAAAAGGGAAAATTTTGAGCAGGCAAGATGCACTCAAAGTGTCTCCTATAAGCTCCAGAGCATGGAGCATACTAGGGACACCAAGCAAGGCAATTAGAACAACACAGAGAGCCAGAGTTGGTACCTCCTTTCATTTGAAAGTTTAAGTAACTATCATCAGGTTCACATTCATATGTAATCTTGTTTCTTTACTTCATGTGTTTTCATTAAGATATTATATAATTGGCATTATTAAACATTATTTTTAAAACTTGTAACTGTTACAGTTTGAATCTTGACTATCACCGAAAGACCCATGTGTTGAGGGCTTGGTAGCCTGCTTGTGGCACCATTGAGAGGTGGTGAACCCTTAAAAGGCAAGGCTTAGAGAAAGGAAGTTAGGTCATTGGGGGTGTACTTCGAAGGTGATATTGGGATCCTGATCCCTTCCCTGTTCTCTTTTTACTTCCCAGCCACCACAAGGTGAACAGGACTTCTCTACCACATGCTCCTGCCCTGTTGTACTATGCCACCACAGGTCTGAAGTAACAGAGTCAAATGACCATGGACCTCTTAAAACTTTCCTCCTTATAAGTTGATTATCTCAGGTATTTTGTCACAGTGATGCAAAGCTAACTAATACACTAATAGAACAAAAAACAAAAACAAAAACAAAACTACAATAAAAACTGAGTCAGCCTGCTGTCTTAGATTATATACCACCACCTCATATTCCTAGGATCCCTATGCAGAGATGAACACAAATAAGTCTCTCATACTTGCTACTCTAAAAAGTCTCATATTTCCAGCTCTGAGTTTGATCCAATAAGTCAGTACCAATTGGAGGGTTTCTGTCATCACATGCTTATGGAAAGACTTTCCAGGAGATAAATTGTATGTTAGCCACTTAAAATTGAAGCTGAAGTAGATCAAATTAACATGATAATACCACTTTACACTTATGCCACAGGAGTGAAATTTTGCAAAGCACTTTCGTGTGCATTATCTCACTTGATCTTCATGTGAATTCTGTGAACTTTACAGGGCAGGTATTTTCTCCTAATTAAGTCATTTTTGAGGTTCAGAAAGGTTATAATTTGTCCTATAATTCTGTTTCAAAATAGAAAGCCCTCTGAGTGCTTTGTACACATAAAGAAAATTAAAGTACTGCCAAATATTTATCCTTAAGACATCTTCTGTGTGTCCTCTTGGCCCAGAGTACAAACTCACCTTGGGTTACTCACTAAAGAAGTATGTCCAACCACTTTCCCAAGTTAAAACATTGCCTGGGCTTTCCCAGGTCTAACTACTGTGATTAATTGATCAAACTCAGGCAATAGTGGCAATCCCTTGAGTTAATTAGAATTTTTAGTTTGCTAAGAAGTTTCAGGTCCAAACAATTATCAATTCATTCAGTAACTATTCCTTCCCACTGTGTGCCAGACACTGTTCTAGACACTAGGAACATACCACAGGCAAGCCTTCTGCTCTCATGGAGCTTACATTCTCCTAGGGAAATTGAGATAAAAAAAAGGAAAATAAGAAAGGAGATAAGAAAATAAAAATTTTAGATAAAAAGATGAGGGATATAAAGAAAATAAAACAAAATGATAGGTGATGTGTTAGACAGCTTTCCATCACCATGACAAAATACCTGAGAGAAACAACTTAAATGAAGAAAACTTTATTTTGTCTCACAGTTTTAGAGATTTCAGTCCATGGACTCTTGGCTCTATTTTTTTCTGGACAGAAATCACAGTGGGGAGGGCATGGCAGAGGAAAGGTGCTCACATTATAGCACCCAAGAAGCAGGGAAACAAAGGAGAGAAGAGCCCAAGAGCAACATATATTTTTCCAGGGCACATACCGAGTGACCTACTTCCTCCAACTAAGCTTAACCTTGTAATGTTTGTATTATCCCCCTATAATGCCATCAAATGATGAATCAATAAATGAATTAACCAAAGGATAAGGTCAGAGCCTTTATGATTCAGTCAGTTCCCCAAAGCCCCTCCTCTGAACATTGCTGCCCTAGGGACCAAGCCTTCAACACTTGAGCCTTTAGAGAATATTCCAGATCCAAACTATGCCAGGTGATGTGATAAAGAATGACTCATGTAGGGTACTCACTATTTCATATGAGGGGAATTAGGAAAAGGAGGAGATGATCTTGATCTGAAAATTGAATTCTAGTCTCAGCTATGTCATTTGATAATTGTGTGAACTTTGGGGATATTAATTAACCTCTTTAAAAGCTAGTTTATTTTCCTGTAAAATATGGATTATACGTAATTGTTCAATAAGATTTTAAATGAAGTAATACATAAGTAAGTACTCAACAAAGAATAGTGTCTGATTATCCATGATTTTACTTTGTCCCTGTAAACAAACCACAGCAAGGTGGTGATTTATAATGGCCTTTTTTAGTGAAGGAAATTGATATTTAGAAAGATGAGGTAATAATGGGTTATTCAATATGATCACTCATGCAGATTATCTATTTACAATTAAATAACAGTTTCTATTAGCAATGGGGTCCTTGAGGCAGTTTGGCAGCCTAAGGACTAGGCAGATTTAGAGACAGGCAATCATTTTATACTTTTCAAATCAAAATAGGGCTCAACCATCCCATCCTCAGCCTTCCAGATAGGTATGAACAAATATTTTCAAGGTATCTAGAAAGAAAGTATTATAGGATATCAGTAATACTAAATGAAGTAGATGTAAAGCAACTTCATTAGGTTAAAGTATGTAACATCACTGGCTTCTGGATAAGAAGCAACACTCCTTCGTTAAAATGAGTACCCTCCAGTGAATCCCTATTTTTTGCTTAATCCAGTGCATTTTTAATCTAATAGAGCTGAAAAAAATTAATTCACCTATGTTAAAATCATTACATTTTTATATTCAACAGTGTCTGATATATAGTATCTATAAAATTTGTGTTACTACAAACTGATAGATTGTGACAGTGCATAATAAAATTAAACTAATGTTCACAGAAATGATTCACAACTATAGTACAAAAAAGAAAAAGAAGAACAAACTTCTTAGCAAAATAATCTACTTTAGAGGGAAAGATTAAACATGCCTTCCTGTGTTCACTGAAAAGCCAGTCACATTTTTATCAGGAAGCTAAGAATCTGGATTTGCCTTCAGGACAGAATCTGGGGTCCCCTTTCATCCAGGTTCCTAACAAAAATTGGAAGAGACGGGATTACTAGTCCCAGGGAAAGTTAGGGACTCAAGGAGGTTTTGGCCTCAAATTAGAGGAAGTACAACAAAGATAGCTTGTTTTTGTTATTCCACATAATTATAACTAGCATATAATTTTAACAATGTTCTTTATTTAAGACACTGTACTTGGATTAACTAGTTTAGCACTTTTGGGCTGGCTTCTAGCTCAGCAGTTCCTTCCACAGCAACTAGTTTAGCACTTTTAGCAATCTCACAAAAATAAATACTTCCTATTAGTTGCTTGGGCTGCCAAAACAAAATACCACAGGCTTAGTGACTTACGTAACAATTATTTTTCTCAGTTCAAAATACACATTTATCCTGTTGCTGAAAGCTATCAAAGAAGGAAGTTTCACAAGCTCTGTAGTAAAGATGTCCAAACTCTAATGACTTCCACTGATCAGAAATCCCCCTTTTATAGATCCTCTATCTCTCATCTATACTCACAATTTAATGGTTTCTTTGAAAGCCAATGTTCACTTGCCCTTCTGTCATCTTTTTCACTACTGTGAGCAGGCTTTACCCTTTTGACTTTTTAGTCATCTCTTGTTCTTCTTTTGAGATGTCTAAGTTTTTCTTGTTTTAAAATTACTCTGAAAGTATAGACATCAAATATTAAAATGATTACAAAAGGGTAAATAAAGTTTAGATAAAATCTATTTCAAATGCAAATGCCTGCAAAAATTTTAATAAGCCTTTTTCTCTTTATTACAATAGTACTTTTTGGGTCGGGGATTTAGCTCAGTAGTTCCGCCGCCTGCCTTGCAAGCGGAAGGACCTGAGTTCGATCCCCGGCACCAAAAACAAACAAACAATAGTACTTTTGAATGAAAAGCTAGGGCAAAAAGGAAAAACTAGACTCATTCTCTTTTTCTTTTTTTATTTTAGTGTTTTTCCTTCATTTCCTCACATGAATTTTTTTCAATCCCCCCGACAGTGTATGCCCGACAATGAGACTCTCTGGGGAGACTGCTATTTCAAATGCATTGTCCTGCCTGTTAGCTGAGCTGCAAATTGTCCTCCCTTTGTCTTGAGAATCCTCCTGCATACCAAGACCAAAGAAAAATCAAGAAAGTCATTTCTAATTACTACAGTACTGAAGCTGTCCAGAAATATCACAAAATCAACCTTCTTTCTCACTGTAGTTGCAGAGCCTAGTCTGTCTGCTTTCTCGAGTAGCAACAATAGAGTAGTTGATTTTTAAAAATACGCTGTGTTTGCCCTGAATAAGATTGTAGATTATCGGCAAATTGGAGGAGATAATAAAGAAAATTTCATATCTTAAAATAATAGCCCATTATGGTATTCTGTTTATTCATACACTTCAAAAGCTTTAAAAATTGAATTTTTATTGTTTTTGTACACATTCCTATGAGGAAAAAATTGTTACATAAAGTACAACTTGTTAGCTGACGTACACACTGAGATGGCAAAGTGGAGATACAGTCTATCAGTACCAGGAAATTTCTTGGCATCTTAGTTCCTCAAAAATCATTATTTTTGATATTACTTTTTCTTCCAAATAATAAAAGTATAAAGTGAAAAGGAAAATATAGTCCTCTGAAGCTGCAAAATAAAAAGAAATTCATTTTCCCCTCTTTTATTTTGTCAAATTTACACATGTACAAGATTGGCATCAAATAATACAGCACTATACTACAATAATAATTCTATTCTATAATATAGTACAATTCTCTAATAATATAAAAAACTGATTCCTTCACTTTCTCCACACCCAGTATTTTGCTCTAAGAAGTAGCTTTCAGTGGTCCTTTTGATACTTAATGTTATGCCATTAGTCAAAATCATCACTGTACAGTAGAAACATGTGAATTGTAAATATTTGAGTAGTAACACTAAAAAATTCAAAAGAAAAAGGTACAACATATTTCATTTAACCCAATATGTCCAAAATATTATCATTTCAAGATGTTCTCAATCTGAAAAATTTAATGAGATATTTTATATTCTTTTTTGTTCATATTAAGATTCTGAGATTTTATATGTAATTTACATTTATAGCACATCTCAATTTGGAAGTTGCATTTTTCAATAAAATGTTTGATCTATGGTTAGAGGCTCTAAATTTGAAAATGTAATATATCAGAGTTATTCCAAATACACTTAACAGCTTCCCAATAACTGAATTGAGTATATGATCTTTAAATTTTAATTGGTTAAATTATACAAATTTTAAAATATAGTTCCTCAATTGCACATTTCATGTGCCCCATGTCATGTGGCATTGACTACAGTATCAGTCAATGAAGCTCTAAATAAGACTATTATAGTCTTTGTTTATTTTTCTTAATTTTAGATATAAGTAGTCAACATAACATTGTTGAACACAATTCTTCTCTTTTTCCCAAACTTACACAGATATGTGCACATTTTTTCTTCCTCTCTTCTCATCTTTCTCTCACAATTTTAAAGAAATAATTGAAGAAAAATTTCCACTCCTAAAAGGCATACATATCTTGGTTAAAACAACATAGATTGCTAATAGTTGTCTTTGTTTAATCTTTTAGCTTTCTATGTACTTATTCTTTGTCCTGTGAAAATATCATCCAAATACTTTCAGAAATATCAAGTATTCTATCAATTTCATTTTGGCAAAAAGAAAACTTCATGAAACCTTTTAGAGAGTGCCTCCAAGACCACCTTTTATCATCTTTCTGGGGATTCCCCTTGTTTCCGTACTAAGTTGGATCCTATGTGACTTTTATTACAAGCCTCCCTTTTTCTTGCTTTACTCCTCCATTTTAGTGGAAGACATTTCCTAGTTACATTCTCAAAAAGGATGCTTGGGGGCCGGGGATTTAGCTCAGTGGCACTGCCTCCTACCTCGCAAGTGCAAGGTCCTGAGTTCTATCCCTATCCCTGGTACCAAAAAAAAAAAAAAAGGATGCTTGGGGAAATTAATATATTGAGATCTTTCAAGTCTGGAAGTGCATTTATTCCACCCTCACTTATTTGGTTCAGTATAACATTCTGTGTAAAATTTTCTCTTAACATTTTAAAGGTTTGTTCAATTTCTTTCTAGCTTCCAAAATTCCAAGTTAGAAATTTTATGAGTCCAGTTCTTTCTCTCTGAATGTTTGTAAGATCTTCTACTTGTCCCAAATGTCTTAAAGTTTCATACTGATGAGCTTTCAATGTATGTCTTTTAGGAATGGGGAATTTTTGTTAATTTTTTTTTTATCTTCACTACCTTCCATCATCTTTTTCTGAAATTTATTAACTAATATTGGACTTCCTGATTATCATCTAATTTTTAAATGTTTCAAATTCATTCTTTTTTTGTACTTTTTAAAAGATTTCCAACAAGTTTGTCTTTAAAGCATTCTATTCTTTTCAACATTTATATTACTGCTATATTTCTAGCTTCTTTTTACTTTTAGCAGAAATGTCTTATTTATTTTCAAGACAAAACAGGTCACTATAATAGGCTACAGCAGCAAATTCTAAATTTTCATAAATCAAAGTATAAGACAAAGTTGCTAGAATCCAACATAGAGACTGACTTGTCATCTTTTTTAATCTCAGTTTCGTTTATTAGTACATGGGTATAGAACATAAGGTTTACATTTCTTGTGGAAAGTTGCTCCATATACATAACCCATCTTAATAACTTTTCATGCCCTTTCCCTTCCCCCCATCTCTTGACTCATTCCTTTTCTTTTGGTACATGTTTACAGTAGATATTATTTACATTCCTTGTGAGGAGAAGGCACATGTACATAACACATTCATTTTTTCCATCCTTTATCACTTCCATCACTCCCCCTACTTCTACCTCTTGATCCCTTTTCCCTTCGAGAATCATCTATCTCCCTACTTCCTATAATCTATCTCTTATTTTACTCTTTATTTTTACTATGAGTTTCTCATATAAGTGAAACCTGAGCTATGTAAGCTTGTGTGTGTGTCTGATTTATTTCACTTAACATTATGGTATCAAAGTATATCTACTTTCCTACAAATGACTCGTTTATCTTTCTTCATGGCAGAGTACTAATAAATTGTGTATAAATACATTTTCTTCACTCAATAATCTTCTGATGGAGATATAGGCTGTTTCCAAGATATAGATATTATGAATTGTGCTGCTATAAACATGGGTATGCATGTATCACTCGGGAAGACACTTAGAAGAGGAATAGTTAGGTCAAATGAAATTTCTACTTTTCATCTTTTGAGGAATCTTCATACTGATATAAATAATAGTTGTACTAATTCACATTTCCACCAACAGTGTAGAAGGGATCCCTTTTCCCCACAGCATCTCCAGTATTTGTTATTATTTGATTTCTTGATGATGGCCATTCACTCTGGGGTAAGATGGACTCTCATGGTTATTTTAATTTGCATTTCTTGAATGGCTAGGGATGTTGAGCATTTCTTCATGTATTTGTGGGCAATTTGTACTTCTTCTCCTGTGAAGTATATATTTATTTCTCTTGTCTATTTTTGATTGTATCTTTTACTTTTGAGTTATTTATATATTCTAGATATAAGTCCTCTGTCTGAAGAATCACTGCCAAAAGTATTTTTCCCATTCTGCACATTGTCTTTTCACTCTGTCAGGTTTTATTATTATTATTATTTTGCTGTGCAAATGATTTTAATGTAATATGATCCCATTTGTTGATTCTCAGAACTATTTCCTTTGTAACCGGAGTTCTGTTCACAAAGTCCTTGCCTACATCTATGAATTCAAGAGCTTTACATATCTTGTCTTCCAGCAGGTTGAGTGATTCTGGTTTAACATTTAATTCTTTCATCCATTTTAATTTTAGTTTAGTACATAGTGAGAGTGATGAGTATAGATTCAATCTTCTTCATGTGGATAGCAAGTTTGCTGAATGCCATTTATGAAAGAGGCTATCTTTCCTCTAGTGTAGGTTCCGGCCCCTTTGTCAAAGACCAAATAGTTGAATGGACTTGGGGTTGTTTCTGCATCATCTATTCTGTTTTGTTGATCTTCATATCTGTTTTTGTGCAAGTACCATGCTACATTTATCACAGTAGCTTTGTAATATAACTTCAAGTGTAAGACTGTGATGCCTCCGACTTTGCTTTTTTTACCCAGGATTGCTTTTGCTATTCTTGGTCCCTTATGGTTCCATATAAATTTTAGGATTGTTTTCTCTAGTTCTGTGAAGAATGCTGTCAGAATTTTGATTGGGATTTCATTAAATCTGTATATCAATTTTGGAAGTATTAACATTTTTACTATATTGGTTCTGCCTATCCAGAAACATGGAATATCTTTCAGTTTTCTGGTGTTCTCCTCAATTTCCTTTTTCAGCACATGGTAGTTTTCCATTTAGAGTTCTTTCACTCCCTTAGGAAGATCAGTTCATAAGTATTTAATTTTTTTTTTCTGATACTGGAGATCGAACTGAGGACCTCGTGCTCGACAGGTAGGCACAGAACCATTGAGCTACATCCCTGTCTCCATAAGTATTTAATTTTTCTTTATGCTATTGGTATTTTCTTGCCTAGTTACTATCTCAGTGGGTTCATTATTAGCATACGAGAATGATAATGATATGTGTGTGTTGATTTTGTATTCTTATACATTACTGAATTGGGTCATTGATCCTAGACATATTTTAGTCATTTTTTTATGTGATTTTTGTGTGGAGGTTCAGGTCATCTGCAAATAATAATAATTTGACTTCTTCTTTCACTGTACATATCTTTTTATTTTTTTCTTGCCTAATTGCTCTTTCTAGTGTTTCAAGTACTATGTTGCAAAGGAGTGGTGATAGAAGACATTATTTGTTCCTGATTTTAGAAAAAAGTTTCAGTTTTTTCCGATTTAATATGATATTCATAGTAGTTACCCCAATAGCTATAAGCTATAAGAATCCACATGCAAAGGCTAAGACCAGAAAACCAACTTTTGTAATTCAGCCAGTAGACAATATCATTGAGATGGTCTAAAGTAATATTATAAGCTTCCAGTTGAAGTTTATGTAAGTAGACCTGTAGTCAGCCTTGTAGAGTGGAAAACTCTCAATTGAAATCAGCATGAAAAGTACCATGGATCATATGCTAGATTTTGCCTTAAGATTGAGAAGGATTAAATGGAATTGGAGTGATGTACATGGAATGGTAACCAGCTTGATAGCTGAGCCTACTATGTGTTCAAAGAGCTTGTTGAGGTTTGGTAAGCCATCTGACAGCTGTCTTTAGGGTGTCAAGTCTTTGTAAAATTTCCTTGTTAATATAGGTTTGAGTTAAGAGCTCAGAAGTAACATTTTGAAATTAGACATACATGGTTTGGGAAGTTTGGATGGAGTGAGTTAGGTTGCCAGCTGCTGTGGCTGCAGTAACTGCCAGTACCATCATTGCTATAATACTCCAAAACCACTTTTGTCTGAAATATTCAAATGCTGAGGTAATTTGTTTAAAAGCACATGCCCACATCCTGCAGTGGCATGTAAGATTCTTGGAGATCTAGGCTTTAGCCCTTAGTCTAAGTACCATAATGCAGTATTTAAGTATTATTATTATTGATACATGGAATGATCCTTGTGGAATTTGCAGGCAAGGTAATATTGACAGCCTTAAAATGTTGGTACTGGGAGTGAATAAATTGTGAACAGTGAAAATAGCTTCCTCCTTAATAAGAACCAAAATATATGGGCAGGAAGTATAGATCATGACATAGCAATCCATGTGAGCTTATCTATCTGTAGATAGTAATTCGGACAAAAGGAGCAAAGAAAGAAATAGCTAAATGCCATAAGGCTTTTTAAAGGGTATATCAGTAACTGTGGAAGAAAGACATAATAAAGGTCCAGCAAGCCCAGGACTCCATAAGGGATTGCTGACAAAGTAATTGAAAAGTAAACTATAATTCCAAGTTGAATTAAACTGTAACATAATCAGATTTTGGGGTTGCAAATTTTCTAGGTTTAGTTACAAGCAAGGTGAACAATGGAGAGATTGGTGAGCCAACATGAAGTCCACTCCAAATCTAGGCCATCTCCTATAGGCATCCATGCATGAGAACATTGGAAGGTACCTGTTAGACACAAAGGAAATTTGGACTCTGGAAGTATAAGAGGTATCATTGGAAGAAAGGGGAGCCTCAGAGTCTCCCCAGGTGATGATATCAAAAACAGGAGACTTAAGTATATGTGCCCAATATACCATGCCACTTACTTTTGGTATACAGTTAAACAGAAGCAGAATAAAAAAGAACCATTTTTCCTTTGCCATTCTAGAGTTATGGATGACTTGTGCTATACCATGGTCAGTAAGAGGTTTTCTGAGGTGGAAGGGATGCCAGTATTTTTGTAGTTTCCATTCAGCCTGTATGATGAGTTGTTTAATGTCTCTCCATGTAGGTCCCAAGGATTTTGTTGTAGAGGGTAACAGATCTGTTCTCTTCCCCTTGTTGCCCAACACCAGAGGGGAATTGTCATCTCCTGCAGCTGGGAGATGGGGTTGCCTCTCTCCTGGTGATAAAACAGATGCATACCCCTTTCCCCAAGTGAGCAATTCCACAAGGCCCAGCCCTTGTGGGCCAGATGAAGTCTTTCCTTTCTGGGAATAAAATGTTTTTCCACTGCTGTGAAGACATTTGAGTCACAATTTTAAAAATTTAAAGAGGAGCATTTTATATAACTGTTCCTGTGGGGAAAGCCTCTCTTATCATATTCCCTCTATTCTGTTTTAATAATTGAGTCTTACATAGTAAAATTTTAACACAAAGGTGACAGGTAGATCAAGAACAAAGGGCTGTATGGTAGCCCTTTGATTCTCTGGGCTGATGCAGATTAAAGGGAATCTGCTTTGGAATGGAGTTGTAGAGCCAAGTCCTGTATAGTAGGTATCAACAAAGAAATGAATATATTTAAGTTTGCCAAAAGATTCATAGTGAGTCACATCCATTTGCCAAATTTCATTACTTTTTAAATCCCAGGGGTTGACTCCTACTTGAGAATAGATTGTATTGATCATGTTTGTTTTAGAAGTTGAATTCCTTTAGAATATTAATAGATAACAATTATAAAGTTTCACAGAGAAAACTTGAGATCAATGGCAACGTAACTTTTTAGCATAACAATCATGATGACATTATTATATCTGAAACTCATTTTAGTCTCCATTTTAGTATAAAATAACTTTTTGGTCAATTACTGTTATCTAATTACAAGATATTAAATGTTATAAGGAAACTTTTAATTAATTTGTTATCTTTATTCTCTGTTACCAGAGTGAAATTCAAGTAGAACATACTTGTTTATAGATGTACTTTATAGGTTATTAATCTATGTCCTTTTCATTTCTAGAGTGACATTGCCTGGGCTAAACATCATCTGGGTTTCTTTAACTGTTATAACATAATTAAGCTTTATAGTTTTGGGCTCCTATATGTGTGCGCTTGAGACTTTGTAAAAAATACTGATAGAGGTTCCTTTTATTTTTGATAAATTTGTCCCATTATTATATGCAACTAAGTTAGATAAAATTAATATACAGTCAGAAAGGAACTAGGCTCTCAAGGAACTCAGTGAAAAGTAGAGACATCAGAATTGTGGCTGGAGGCACATCTGAAGAAAACAAGGCACATCTGATGTTAAAGTCACAATGGCCAGATTTACATACTTCCCTAGGGGATAAATGGAAATTTGAGATTATATTCTAATTGGTAGCATTCAGTCTGTTAAACCCAGATACACATTAAGACACCCAGGTGAATCACCAGAACACTGGACCTATCCCTTCCCTAAAACTTTCCTGTTTTAGAAGTCATAGAAAAGCCAAGATTAATGATGTTATCTGTATGCCCTTGCTACTTGCCCTGATTCCTTGTTGGATCAATATTAGCTAAGTGGCTATACTTGTAATCTTATTGGCTGATTATAGTTTGAACCATGTTGTACCCACCTTGTGATTTTGCCCTATAAATCATTCTCAGAAAAATGACCTTGGTGGTAACCTACCTGGGACTCTGTCTCTCAGGAGCTACTTTGATTCCCCATTCCTGTCAGGTAAAAAAGCTGAAAACCAAGACCAGACCTGCCTTTATTGCAGGGATGATCTGCTGGGCTGTTTCTGAACAAAGGAGAGACAAAAGCAATATGGCTGGGACAGGGAGTGCCTTTTATAGGAGCTTGGGTGGAGCTTGTAGGAGCTGGGGTGGGGTTGAGTGAGGTAGTGGCTAGGAACTGGAGGAGCCAGTGACATCACTAGTTGCTAGGAGGAGAGCAAGTATTAGGTTACTCTTTTGGTGGGAATAGGGGCATGTTGGGAAGAAGGTTGCCCTTTGGTGGGAGAAGCCATCTTGGGGTGGCTTTAGGTGAGGAGCAGGGCATTATGGGAAGATGGCAGCTATTATATATAGTAGCCATGTTAGGGTGAGGGAAATCTATCAATTCCTATATCCTAATAAACTTTTCTTACTCTTAACCTCCTTTGTCCTTTGAAGTTTATTCTTCAGTTTCAGGGGACACAAACTAGGCACATCTGACATCTAGCAGGTTTGGAGTTATATTTCTCCTATATCATCAGTTTAGCATAACTTGCTGGCTTGAATTTGAATTTTGTTCTCTTTAGCTTTCACTCCTTTTATCAATTTTTATTTTCATATATATATATACTTATAAATATGTATATATATTTTAAACAAGTCCAATTGGCATATGGTAATATACTTTTACAGCTGCCCCTCTGGCCACCTCTCTTAGTTCCCTAGGGGATCAGAGGTGGAAGAGGAGGGCTTTCAGAGGGAGCTGAAGGAAGAGGAGGCAGCATTTTTAAGGGAAACTTCCTTTGTTTTAGATCAAAAAGCAACCTTGCATAAGATGCTAGATACCACAGAAGGGTGGAGGGAGTGAAGTTATTGCAGGTAAGTAAGGCAATTAGATATCTTGTAGGCAGTTAGATAGGGCCAGCCCAGGAGGAGCCAACATGGAGGACAGTCAAGACACATTCACTGAAGGCCTGAATTGTAAAAGGAGAGAAACTACACACCCTTGTGCTTCCCCTGGGGATAAATAGCAGTGATAGATATTCTAAATACGTATCAATCACCTGGATGAGGGGTCAAGGTCTTAACTCAGCCTCTCCAGGAAATATCCCTGATGCCCACCCTTACTGAAAATCCTTGTATACATGCTATGAGACTTGCTCCCCCATTTGACCCCATTTAATCAGTATTACCTGGGTGACTGTACTTATAATCTTATGGTTGGTCATGGTTTTGTCCCACCTCATGCCCACCTTGTAAATTTCCATTGGGTCTTACAGTTTTGTCCCACTTTGTACCCATCTCACCACATGACTTTCCTGTATAAGACATCTTTGAAACGTGGGGTGGGCGAGCAACCCACTTTCTGGTCCCCCTTCTGTCTCTGTTAGAAGCTTTCTTTCTCCCAATAAATTTTTCCTGCTCTTAATCTCCGTTGTTCCTAGAATTCATTCTTCGATTTTAGAGAACACTAACTCACGTTTCGGATATCTTGTCAGTTTGGGAGTTACATCTCTTCCCCTATATCAAAGGGAGGGCAGGGGAATGGGGAAAAAATAAGAACCAAGATACATCATGTAAAGGTACAAGTTCCCAATGATAAATGTAAATGTATGGTATACCTATAATGTACCAATAAAAGAATTTAAGAGAAAAAAAAAAGATGCTTGATACCAAGGTGTGCAGCTTTTACAGGACCTAATCATTTTCTCAATTTTTGGCCCAGATGTTCCCAGTCCTCCATTTCCAAGCTGCCTTTCAGGAGAAATCACAGAAATTATTGAATAATTAACAATAATTTAATAAATTGAGGTTCAGAAACTTTGTATCCAGATTTCCTTAAGAGACATTGTAAATGTTGCTTACCTTGCCTTTCCTCTTTGGATAGTTTGATTTATACCATACGAATGAAAATAAAAATGTAAGACCGAGGGCCTTACCAAACGCTCCGAGGAGCTAACTACAGCGACGATCACCCGGGAAGGAACACACCGGTCAAGTTGGAAAGTAAAACAGACCTTTATTAGTCTGGCCAGACGGCACTCCCAAAGCAAAGTAGCTGAGAGAGGCAACTGGCTCAGAGTCCGAGGCTGTTTTATAGGGGGTTAAAGGGGGGGGTTACATGTAGATTTACGGGAAAGAAAAAGAAGAAAAAGAAAAGGAACAAGGGTTTGGCTTATTGTCACATGTTGATGGTCAGCATAGCCTCAGTGAGGACACTGTGACCATGATTAGCAGATTTAGTTACGGTCTCCAGACAAACAAGGGGTTGAATGATTTACTTAGGATATCTATTATTTTAAGACTAGCAAAAACATTTTAGCCATTAGACATAACACAGTTCAAGGGGATACATAAATTTTGAATCATACAATCCCACAAAAAGGCAAAAAGAACAAACAATCTTCCCTTGTTCACTTAGCAACTGGAGAGTTAAAAGATCTTTGGGCTGATGAACCTAACCTGCAAGTTTGCTGAAAGTGTCTTGGGCTGTTCCACAGCTGCCTCTGTCCCCTTGAGGTAGGTTAGAAGAAATAAAGCTATATTAATTCCATTCCTAATATGAGAAAATGAAAAAATGGAAACAATGTCTTTGTAAATAGGGAGGGATGGAGGGGTTGAAGGGAGCATAGGGAAAAAATAAGAACCAAGAGAGATCATTTAACTGTGCAAATATCCAATGATGAATGTCATTATATTATATACCTAAAATGTACAATAAAATTAATTTTTAAAAAGAAATAAAACTAGGAAGAAAGGAGACAAGGAAATTGAGATTTTAAAAATTGTATGTTGAGGGAAAAAATACAGCTTCAGAAGCCCAGTGTATTTACTTTTTTTCCTTCTCCAAAACCAGCAAACCTGACCAACAACCTTTCAGCTGCAAATGGATCTGCCCATTCTCTTTTACTTGAAAATGGTCCCCTTTCACCCACACTTTGGGGCCATTAGAAATAGACAATCATATCACTAGAGGTGAGCCATCCTCTTCCACTCACTAAGACTAAGACTAAATACAAGACTAAGGCTAAATAGGAGACTAAGACTATAAAGTATTGAATTCCACAAATGGGCACCTCCAAAACCACATAAAATACTTCCAGTTCTCAACTGTATTGTGCCTCATTTCTTTGAGCACCCACACTCCACTCAAGTGCATCATGTATCTAACTCTAATAAATCTTTCTCATGCATCTTTTAGTGATACATCCTGAAAATTCTTTTTTCATAACAGAAATCAGCAAATCTGCATACTTATTTTAAAGGGGTGGGTTAAATTCCTTATTTCAGCCTCAGGGACCCTCAGACCAAGCCCAGTAACACCCTGTATCGGTCAGCACTTAATAGAGAAACATTTAATTCAAGATATACAAATATATAAGAATTTACAAGACTGGGTTATAATGGAACAATGCAAAAGGTCTGTCTATGCACTGGAGATCTGAAAGATCCAGTCAAAAGCCTGGAACTCCATGTAGTGTTCCATGTAAGTATGTATCACAAGGCTGAAAAGTCTGTCCTGGAAGCCAGGCAGGGCACTGTGAGACCAAAGTGACTCCATTTTGCTAAAATCCACCATTCCCCTAGCCTCTCAAATTAATGGTTAAAATGTGTTTGCTCTGGAACAAAAGATACAATCCGTAACAAACCAAAGTTCCTAAGTTAATTACTCAGCCATCTGTTTACCCAGGAAATGAACATCCTGGGCCCACTATCTGTAGGAACCGTCTGTCAGTGTGCTGACTGTCAATGCTGGGTGGTCGTGACCATTAGTCACCGTGTCTGCTGACCATCAATACGTGACAGTTGCCCACTAACCTTTGTCCTTCTTTTCTTTTGTAAAACCTATACATAATCCCCCCTTATCCCTGATGAGTTCAGCCAATCAAAAATGTACACTTCATGCTCGCTAAATGTTAACCAATCATGTAACTGCTAAGTGGAAAATCTCCAAACCTTGCTGTAACCTCTATAAAATCCCCGCTAATTTGGAACTCGGGGCTCTCAATCTCGATCCGCTGTGTCAGTGACAATTGAGAGTCCCTGCTTAAGCTTGAATAAACGACCCTCATGTGCTTACATTGGAAACGGCCTCCTGGTGGTCTTTGGGACCTTACAATCTGGGCACAACAGCACAATGTCCAAAGTGGAGTAGAGACTAAAGCTCCTCTGAAGAAACAAAAACTAGCTTTCTTTCTTCATTTCCCTTTTATATCACTCTGGAGACAATCCTCCCTAGGGTGGATCTTCCACACTGAGAACTATGTTGAGTCAATTCAGTTGGGCATTTCTTACTCGAGTTGACACAGTCAGTTAACTATCACAATGAACCCTGTTAACTTGACAAGCAGACATATTCCTTTAAACCATAGTCTCTAGATCCAAAGATAAGTTCATAATTATGCCTAGCATGTTATAATTATCCTGTGTACAAAAGAAAATGCACTAATTCCTTCCTCAGAATAGAAAAAAACTTTTCTTTGGGTGATGCTTACTTCTAACATTTCATAACTTGAACATTATAATAATAGGTTTAACAATACATATGAGTCAATGTTAAGTCTGTCAATATTATATTACATTGGAAGCTTATTAGGAGAGAACTATTACAATTACAATCCTCATTTCTGTTGCTGATCATGAGTTTGTAGCTAATATTTAGAAGTACTTTCTTCTACTATTCATTCTGCATTCCCAAGACCTTCAGCAAGCACCTCTGTAGGTCTTAGTTCTTTCCCTTGTGGGATGACCCATACCTTCATTCTTGAAGGTTCTGGACCATTTATCTTTCTGCCTGGATTGAGTGATTGTACTTTCCCAATGACTTTAATAACAGGGCATGATAGTACTAGGAGGCACCCTAAGGGATCTCCTGCAGTACAAGTATATTTATTCCCTTCCTCCATTGTGGAGTAATAGTTGAATTTCCCCTTGATAATATGAGTCAACCACCCCTACCAACACTGTAACTCCCTTTTTAGCTTGTCTCCTAAGAGGAATGAGGAGACCAAAGTGACCAAGGGGAAGTCTTAGCTTCCACTTCAAAAGAATCATTCTTATGCTTTCTGGTACAAGCCTTCTCCCCTCTGGATCTAAGACTTCTAAGCCAGCAGAGCATAAAGTCACAGGAACAGGAAGCAAAAACTTTGCTAGTGGATCATTAGGGAGAATGTTGAGTAGTATCATTTCCACTTCCCCATCTGGATTCCTAGACCCATGAATGCTGGCTATGGGAGACATGGTACCATATAGTCAATGCTAATTCAAAGCATATACATCCTTTTGAAGAACTTTGCCCCAGCCCTGCAAGCTATTGCCACCTAGCTGGTGCTGTAATAGTGACTTCAAGAGACTCTTCCACATTTCTATCAATTCCACTCTTTCTGGATGGTGAGGAACATGGAAGGAACAGTGAACTCCATGAGCATGAGCCCATTGCCTCATTTCTTTGGCTATAAAATGTGTACCTTGGTCAGAAGCAATGCTGTGTGGAATTCCATATGGTGGATAAGGCATTCTACGAGTCCACATATGGTAGCTTTGGCAGAAGCATTATGTGCAGGGAAGACAAATCCATATCCAGAATAAATGTCTATGCCAGTAAGGACAAAGCACAGTCCTACTCATAATGGAAGTTGTCCAATATAATCCACCTGCCTCCAGGTCACAAACTGATCACCCCAGGGAATGGTGCCATATCAGGGACTGAGTATTTGTCTCTGCTGCAGGCATATTGGGCATTCAACAGTGGCTGTAGCCAGATCAGCCTTGGTAAATGGGAGTTCATATTGCTGAGCCTATGCATAGCCTCCATCCCTGCCACTATGGCCACTCTGTTCATAAGCCCATGGGGCAATGACAGGGGTGGCTGAAGAAAGAAGTTGACCATTATCTACAGGATGGATCATTTCATCCATTTGATTGTTAAAGCCTTTTTTTGCTGAGGTCACATTTTGGTGAGCATTTACATGGGATACAAATATTTCCACATCCTTTGCCCATATGGAGAGGTCTATCCACATACTCTGCCCAAATATCTTGGTCACCAATTTTCCAGTTATGTTCTTTCCAAGTCCCTGACCATCCAGTCAGACCATTGGCTACAGCCCATGAATCGGTATACATTCTCACATCTGGCCTATTTTTCTGCCATGAAAAATATACTATTATATGCACTGCTTGAAGTTCTGTCCACTGAAGATCTCCCTTCACCACTGTCCTTCAGGGATGTCCTGGAAAGGGGCTGAAATGTCACAGCTGTCCTCTTGTGCATGGTGCTGGCATAACAAGCAGAACCATCAGTAAACCAAGCCCTAGCCTTCTCTTCCCCTGCTAGCTCATCATACGGTATACCTCATAAGACCATAGGGGCATTCTGGAAAACAGAAGGCAATATAGCAGGGGTGGGATCTATGAGCATCTAGGTAACTTCTTTATATATCTTATTGTACCCTCTGGACATTCTCTGGCTTGATCATATATATATATATATATATATATATATATATATATATATATATATATAATTTCCATTTAATGATAGACATTTGCTGTGTACATCCAAACTTATGATTCCATGGATCAGATAATACCCGGATCATGATAGGCAACTCAGGTCACATGGCAAACTGGTGTCCTGTGATCAAGAGTTCAGTTTTCACTAAGGCCCAGTAGGAGGCCAAGAGCTGTTTTTCAAAAGGGGAGTAGTTTTATACAGATTAATGCAAAGCCTTACTCCAAAATCCTAAAGGGCTCTGCAGCAATTCACCTTGAAATCCTTTCAGAGACTCCAAAAAGCTCTTCTACCTGCCACTGACACTTCAAGTACCATTGAATCTGCTAGATCATATGGCCTCCGTGGTAGAGCAGCCTCCATAGCAGCATGGACCTGTTGCAGAGCCCTTTCTTTTTCTGGCCCCCACCCAAAACTAGCAGCTTTCCAGGTCAATTGATAAATAGGCCAGAGTAAAACACCTAAGTGAGGAATGTGTTGCCTCCAAAATCCAAATAAGCCTACTAGATGTTTTGCCTTTTTTGGTTTCAGGGTCAGTCAGATGCAATAACTTACATGCACCATACCACTGGACTCCTAGAAATTTCACTGAGGTAGAAGGACCTTGAAATTTCATTGGATTCATTTTCCATTCTCTTAATCTCAAACGCTTTACTAATAAGTCCAGAATAGCTGCTACCTCTTGCTCACTTGGTTTAATCAACATGATATCATCAATGCAATGGACCATTGTACTACCTTTTGGGAGAGAAAGGCAATCAGGATCCCTTCGAACTAAGTTGTGACTCAGGGTTAGAGAGTTAGTATAACTCTGAGGTAAGATAGTGAAGGTGTATTGCTTGCTTTTCTAGCTGAAAGCAAATTGTTTCTGATGGGCCTTATGGAGAGGTATGGAGAAGAAGGCATTTGCCCAATCAATAGCTGGATACCCAGTACCAGGAGATGTGTTGTTCTGCTCAAGTAAGGAAGCCACATCTGGTACAGCAGCTGCAATCAGAGTTACCACTTGATTGACTTTATCATCACTCTCCAAGATCCATCCATCCTCTGCACAGGCAAAATAGGAAAATTAAATAGTGATGAGGTAGGGAGCACCCACCCTGAATTCTTCAAATTCTTGATAGTGGCACTAGTTTCTGCAAGACTCCAGGGACACAATATTGCTTTTAGTTTACAATTTTACTAGGCAAAGGCAACTCTAATGCCTTGCATTTGGCCTTTCCAACCATAAAAGCCCTCACACTTAGGTTAAAGAACCAGTGTGAGGACGCTACCAAATACTAACTATATGTATCCCAATTCTCCATTCTGGAATGAGAGAAGTGACTACAGGTTGGATTCGAGGATGTACTGGAACAAAAGTTGGACCTTTGCTAAAACTCCATTGATCACCTGACCTCCATAACCCCCTACTCATAATGGAGGGCCACAATGCTATTTTGTATCCCCTGGAAGCAGTGTTAGTTCAGAACCAGTGTTCAGCATTCCCAGAAACATCTGATCAATACTCCTTCCCCATTGTAGTCACTCAGGCAAAATGCCATAGGTCCCTTAGGGGAAGGGTGGAAGAAAGATTGACTGAATACATTTTTAGTGTACCAAGGTCCCTCCCCAAATGGACCAGGCTTCCCCTTCATTCAAGGCATTCTAGGTCTGTAAACTGGCTCAAATCTGGGAACTGGTTGAGGAGCCATGATTCACTGTTATTAAGATTTGAAAGTTTCTGTTCATTTGCCCTTATATTTTTTTTGATTATAGAAATCTAATAAAAATGTTGTAGGCTTCCTGTCTATTTCACTTTTAGGAACAACATGGATAATCAGCCAATGCCCTAGGTCTACATGGGCCAGCCCATTCTGATCATTGTTCTGCTTCTGCTTTCTATTACACTAAGTACACTAAGTACATGTACCTTACCTTTGGAGATTAAGTGCTGCCACTTGACCCCTACCACTCCAGGATCCAATCAAAAGCATTGCCCTTGTTTCCAAATTGAGTAACCCTGGTTCTCACTCTAAGGCCTGGCATACAGAGAAGAGAAATAAAAGGGCTCTTCAGGGATGCCAGTGCTTCCTTCACAAGTCTGTTTCTCAACATGTTAGTGAGGAGTCCATTTTCTGGATCATCCCTGTGTGGCAGATTAGGTTTCATGTGACAAATCCACTCCAGCATTCCAATTTCCCTATGTCTCTGAATCCCCTCATCAATAGTAAACCATACAATATCAAGCATTCTAACTCATTCAAAATGGGCCATCTTTTGATCCATACTTCTACCAACCAGCCAAATTGTTAACACTTTTCTTTGCTTCATGACCTGCAACATTAAATTCAGAACTCCTCCTTAATAGATCCATATCAACAAAATCAGCCTTATCTAGCTGTATATTTTTGCCACCATTTTTCCACATCCATAAAATCCATTCCCACACTTGCTCATCAGGACTCTGCTTATAAGAGTTAGAAAACTCAACAAATTATTTGGAAGAATAGCAGACCTCCTCATTGTTTCACACTATGTACCTCACCCTTAGGAGCCTTCTGTGATTTGAGACTGGTTATTTGCCTAGAGGCAAAAGTGAGTGGTGAGGGTGGATCCTGAGGAATGTCAGCATTATCATGCTTGGTCAACACAGGATTAGTTTCCTAATATATACTGGGAGAGGCCAACACCATAGGTAGTGAGGGTGGGGATGCCTCTGCCACTGTGGGTGGGGAAATCTCTTCCTCTGGCAAAATAATCTAATTGATGTATAGAAGCACAATATCCTCAGCCTCATCAGGATCCTCCCAAACATCTCCATTCCAGTTTTCAGGATCCCAATCTTTTCAGATTAGAGCCTTCACCTTAATTTCAGATACCCTTTTGAGGCTGAGCATTAAACTCATACTGTATTTCAGCCAATTGAATCATAAGGGCCTGTGTTTGGGTTTCTTCAATCTGAGCCCTGTGGCTAAAGGAGAGATTATTTTTCAGGAAACACCTAGAAACTTTTGAATTTTTTATGTGTGTCTGGAGCTGGAAATTTTAATCTTTGAGCTTCTTATTTTCCTTTATTAATTTGTCATCACAGCCAGAAGACTTTAGATTTCCTATGGTTGTTTTGAGCTTATTGTTTTGCTTCACTAGTCTGTCCAGAGATGCTAACAGAAACCAGTAAGCATCATTATATTTCCCATTCTGTCAAAATTATTCAAAAGTTTCATATATGAAGTCACTAAATTCCTCATATCTCACAAGTGGTTAATTAGGATAATCAAATGGATCTACATTGAGTATAACTTTAAGAAGTTAACACCAAGGGCTATCAGTATTTCCTACAGTATTAGAGGCAGAGACATTAGAACATTTTTAGGTCTCATCGAATTAAAGAGCCCACTCCAGGAACCCCCTAAAGCCATTGCAGAATTTCATCTTTACATTTCTGTTTCTCTAGAGCCACTCCTAGTACAAAAATCTGTATCAGACAGTGTTTACTAGAGAAACAGATTTAATGCAAGATATATAAGAATTTACAAGATTGACATACAATGGCTTTCCAGAGTCAGGTGTGGAAGAGCACAAAAGGTTTGTCTTTGCACTGGAAATCCAAAAGATCTAGTCATATTCTTGGAGCTCAGTGTATATTCAATGAAAGTCTGTATCAGGTAGATGAAGTGTCTGCAATCGAAGGTTGAAGGATCTAGCCAGGAGGCTGAAGGTCTGTGCCAGAAGGCTGAAGGTTCTGTGCCAGAGGCTGAAGAGTCTGCGGTGGAAACCAGGACACAACTTCTAAGGTGAAGGTGAAGACTGGAGTTCCTCTGAAGAAATAGAAGCAAGTCTTCCTTCTTCATTTCACTTTTATTCTGGTGACATTCTGATGACATTTTGGTGACAATCCTCCCTTGGGTGGGTCTTACACACCCAGAAATCTGCTGAGTCAATTTATGTGCTATTAGATGTCATAAAGATAGTCCTGAACTGAAACTTCCATGGCTTTTTATTGACAGAACCAAGAAGCAAAGGTAAGGGACAATAGAAGGACATCTGTGCAGGAATTCATCCAGGGGATAGGAGAAGGATGGGAAGGTCAGGATAGTCTGTTACATGATTGACCTTCTGGCCATTCTAAGTGATAAATCTGATTATGGGGAAGAGAGGGCCAGAGCATTCATTCCTTAAAGCACTGTGTTTTGACTCTACTTGGACTTGTGGCTCTCTAGGGTATCTTTTAATCTCTAATCATCCATTCTGGAAGGTTTTGGGCAGGTGGCTCCAAAAGTCCCTTACCTCTGTATATCCATCTCATACATACCTCTGGGCAACCCTTCCACTGAAGAGTATTGGTACTAAAACTTCCCAAAAATTTTTGTACAATTCAGTAGTGAACCTATCCAGACCTGGGCTTTTCTTGGTTGGGAAGTATTTTATTATGCTTCAATTTCATTGCCTGTTATTGGATTATTCAGAGTGTTTAAATCTTTTTGGTTCAATTTTGGTAATTCATTTGTATCTAGGAAGCTATCCTTTTCTTCTGAATTTTCCAATTTATTGGAATACAGGTTTTTGAAGTAGTTATTCACAATGTTTTCTTTTTCCTTTTCCAGCAATGTCTGTTGTGTTTTTTGACTTTTTCATTTCTAAATGTATAGATGGGTATTTTCTCTCCTTGTTTAGTTAGATTAGCTAAAATTCGTCTATTTTTTTTTTCAGATAACCAACTCTTACATTCATTAATTCTTTTCTTGGTCTCAATTTCATTATTTCTGCTCTGAATTGTTTTGTTTGTTTTAATTTCCTTCCTTGTACTAGCTTTGGATTTAGATCACTCTTGTTTTTCTAGGACCTTGAGATGTATCATTAGATTATGTGTAATGTGGGCATTCACAGCTATAAACTTCACTCTTAGGGCTGCTTTCATTATGTCCCATATGTTCTGGTATGCTGTATTGACATTATCATTTAGTTCTAGAACCTGTTTCATTTCTTCTATAACCCATTGTTCAGTTAATAGTGCATCATTAGTCCACTGATTGGTTTGGCATAGTTCTGGGTGTGGATAATAGGAAGGCCCACCCTGGTTGTTAGTGCTACCCACCCTAAGGTTATCTAGCCTGGATAGAATATAAAAAAAGAGAAAGTGGGCTGCTTTCATCACTTGTGCCTTCTTCTTCACTACTTCACAGCCTTCTGTGCACTATGAACTGTTTCTCCTCTACAGTGCCCTCTGCCATACTACCCTGCCTTGGAACCAGCCAATTGTGAACTGAAACCTCTATAAACTGTGAGCTACAATGAACCTTTCCTCCTTTAACTTTGAGTGTTGGGTATTTTGGCTCAGCAATGAGAAAACATAACTAAGACAGAGTTTTGTACAACACTGATATTTCTTTGTTGATTTTTTTCTCCAGTTGATCTATTTTTGTGGTAGTGGAGTATTGAGTATCCAATAGGACAGTATTCAATAGCAATAGTATAAAGTTAAGTATTAATCTAGAGATTCATAATGCTTCATAGTCATACTACTAAAAGTGGAGGGAGTGGGGAACCAGAGGATGAAAAAAGCAAAATTTGAAGAATTGATGGGATGTGAGAAAAAACGAAGAATAATAAGATAGGAGCTCCTATTAAGGAATAAAAGGAAATTAATTGTTATAGAGAATATTCATTTGAAAGAACAAACAAGAAAAAGAAGAAAAAAGATAAAAAAACAAAAAAAGATAAAAGAAAAAGGAAGAGGGAAAAATTGGCAGGGCAAAAGATAAAAGGCAGGGCCAGGGATTTAGCTCAGTGGTTTCACAGCCTGCTGCACAAGCACAAGGACCCAAGTTTGATCCTCAGTACCAAAAAAAAAAAAAAAAAAAAAAAAAAAAGATAAAAGGCAAAAAAAGAAATTAAAAGAAAAGAATAAAATAGTGACAGAAAAACCCAAACCCTAAAAAAAAAAATAAATCCAATGAAGGGAAGATAAAAATAATATGAAATAGGAAAATCAAAAAAGACTGAGTTAAAGAAAAAAAATCCTGTGTTACTTAATGAGTAGTTTCTTTCTATGATCTGAAGTCTTAGGATGTAGACAGATACAATGTTCTATGCCTAGCTTTAGGGCCTATGGGTATTTGAGGTGCCCTCCTTGCACTACAGGCCCCACTCTTCATTTTCCCTAGACTGTGGTTACCATTCAAGCCATGACATGTCTTTGCTCTTGTTTGTCAGTAGAGAGTGCAATAAGCCCTCTTTCTCTGTTGGGTATAGGCTGGAAAGTGGAGGTTCAAGTGGGCCGCTGGACAATGTGAAGCATCATGGGGTCTGGTTGCTCCATTCTCTCCCTGGGGGTTTTCATCACACAGGATTGGGTCAGTTGGTTAGTCTTTGCCTCAGCTGCCCCATGTTGTCCTCCCCATAAAAGTGGGACACCACTCCTTTGTTCCAGGTCTCCTCTTTCACATGGTGTGGGGTACCTATCTGGGTCTGCTCTCTCACAACGACTGGGCACATTACTCCTCCAGTGGGGATCTACTCTCTCTCTCTCTCTCTCTCTCTCTTTCTCTCTCTCGTGTGTGTGTGTGTGTGTGTGTGTGTGTGTGTGTGTGTGTGTTGTGGGACTGCATAACTTTGTAATCATAAAACTCCCCTAGCCCCAATTGTGATTGAATGTGAGTTAATGGTTAAAGATGCTTGTTAGTTCTGGGACACAAGATAAAGTCTGTAACAAACATAGAGTTCCTAAGTGAATTACCCATCTCCTTGTTTGTCCGAAACCAATGTTCCGGACACAGCTATCTATAAGACAATCTGCAAACATCTTTTGACCATCAACAATTTTTCTCTTTTCTGTAAGTTCTGCTTGCTAACTTCCCCTGCAACCCCCTATAAAAACAGCCTTGGACTCTGAGCCAGTTGCCTCCCTAAGCTACTTTGCTTTGGGAGTGCCCTCTGGCCAGACTAATAAAGGTCTGTTTTACTTTCCAACTTGTCTGGTGTGTTCCTTCCCAGGTGATCTCCGTTGTAGTCAGCTCCTCAGAGCGTTTGGTAAGGCCCTCCATCTTACAGTGTGATGCCACTCCAGGTCAGCTCTCCCACATGGAAGCAGGGTTCTGCTCTAGGTCTCTGTTTTTAACTTCTGAGATACCTTTTTAAATTCCCTACATATTTGTATATGTGTATCAAACTTACTATTGTTTCATAGCTCTTTTCTTATATCATATATCTCACTCCAGAACCTATTTCTACCTAGTTGCTTTTGTTTGATTGTTGCATATGCATTTTTTTGTTGTTTAAGTATTCATCATTCATGTTAAAGAATACCCTCAATTGTCTCCTCATTCTTGGCTATTCATTCCCATGGAAGAATTAGAAGCTGAAAAGCCAATTGTGCATATTTCATTGTAGGATGTTTTGTTTGAGTCATCTCTTTGGAGAAATTGTGATTTCAGTACTTTTACATCTTTTCTTTCACGATCAGATTTGTTAAAAAAAAAAAAAAATCCTCAGATTTCTCCCTGGATAATGCTGTTTTGAGAGATGAGTTTGGAGACAAGAATGGAGATGTTAATATTCAACTAATACTCCAGTTTTGCATGGAGGACCCCATGTAAAATTAAGGTTGATACCACTGCTTTTTAAGTACACTACTCAACCTTCAACTGTGGCTTGTGTCCCCTGCTCAGAATTTCTTTTTTGCTCTCTACAGAGAATACATTGTCAATCTTCTGTCAAAGTGTGGAAAGGCTGTTTTTTTTTTAATACAGTAAGAGAGAAAGATCTAATTATTTCTCAAGGTACTACACTTGATCTTAGCCAAAAGGCTGAGAAGCAATTAAGGAAAAGTTTGACAATGTAGTTGTTTCTCTGTATTCATTGCCATTTTAGGATTAAGATTTCTTGAGATGTTTAAATCAAGTATCATTTGCTCATAAGTTTTTTTTTTCCCAAAAGTTTTTCTTCTGGTTACTTTTTATTGTAGGATTATGCTTTCTAAAACTATCCCTTTAATTTTTGTAGGCTTTAAGAGAAATCACAAGCTAATATTTTTCTTTAATGGGGAATCTTACTTGCCATTCTTTTGTGTCTTTTGAAAACATAATTGGTTTTTCTAGAGCAGTTTATGAAACCTCTCTTTTTCTCAATCCCTAACTCATTTTTTTCTTTTATGAAAATTTTCTGTGAATTTTAAACCTAGATGGTAACATTTACCATCCCATCTTTGTAGTAAAAAAATAATTCCTGGGTAACATAAGCTTCTGATTTCTCCTAAAGGACTGTGGAAAGAGCCCAATGTGTCTGTGAACATAAATGATACTATAAAGAATTAAGTGGCTTTCATTTTGCACTGAGTTTTTCTCTATATATAAAAAGAATATTTTAGAATAGGAAAGGAAGAAATTACAAATGCTAAAATTGCTCTGGTTTCAGTCTTTTGAAGGAAGCTTCTTAAATTACTTTTATCCTGAATGATTTTTAATATATCACCAACAAGCTTTACCCTAAAACTCAAATATTGACCTTGCACTTAGGTACTTATGATGGACAGTATCTTTACTTTTTTGTTTATATGTCTTTGCATCTTTCTCCATTTTCTTTCTATAATTTCAAATCTTTTTTCTTTAAATTTTCACAATTCTTTTTTTGTTTTGTTTCGTTTTGGTACCAGGGATCAAACTCAGGACCTTGCACTTGCGAGGCAGGCACGATGCTACTGAGCTAAATCCCTGGCCCAAATTTGTACAATTCTTATTTTCATTTTCTTTAGTGGTATTTGATAATTTACTCATAAACTGTATTTATTTGATATTCTGGTTTATATCTAGATGTCCCCAAGAGCCTCATGTGCTCATAGGCAAGGCTTTTGGAGAATGATTGGACTATGGGGCTTTGGAGCTAACCTGCAGTTAGGAAGTAGGGTCTGGTCAGAAGAGGCAGGTTCTTGGGGGTATAACCTAGAAGAGTTTAACTCCCACCTCAGCTCCTTCCTTTGCTTTCTGCTTCCAGGCTGCCGTGAGATGAGCAGCTCACCTCTGCCATTTGGTCCTGTTTTAGAGACAGCTGACTATGGATTGAAATGTAAACCAAAATAAAGCTCTCCTCCCTTAAGTTGTGAGTGTTGAATGTTTTGTCCTAGCAACAAGGAAAGTAACTAAGACACTAGATCTCCAAGGTAGACTATAACACATTAAAATAAAGTGTGTTATTTGCTATTGTCCCTTGATATTGTGAACATTGAGGTGATTACTTCGGTAGAGTATAATTCCACCAACCTGAGCCCCACCTTCTTACATACAACCTAAATTTCAAGATGAAAAAGATAAATTAGTACCACCACAACTACTATCTAAAATTAGATTTGTCTGATGTTATCTGGAAGTGTGCTGTGTTGAGTAAGTGCTCTATAAATAAAACAAGAGATGTCCAACATATTGCATGATAAATAGGATAAAGCTTTAATATTTATCTGAGGTAATAATAGCCTATTTTGAAAGAAATCATGAATGGTATGCTAACTATAGAGATATATTGCTGTAACTATTTCAAGAAAGATATTACTCTATAAAATACTCAGAGAATCAAAACAGCAATATATTTACAACACAATTCATTGTGCACTTAGTACACATTGGCTATTGTTTTTAGGTATCTGTAGTAGATGCATCAAAAGTTGTGACTTGGGTGTTATGATTCTGAACCTACAGAAGGTGTTGATTCTCATAAGTGAGCTGATTTGTAGGAATTCATTCAAACATTTAAACATATGTCACCGACCTTTAGGAAATCACAGCAAGAGTTGCAAGTTGAAGGTTGGTAGTTGTAGGGCAAGAGGGTAGACAGACACTTGCTGAGATTAACTCCAATTAGATTCTTGAATTTTATTATATATCTTCTTTTCAACAATAGTTTAAATGACTTTCAAATATTGCAATTTATGAGGTTGAAACAGATATAAATATGTTCTATCTGTGATACTTGGACACTTTTTGAAATTGAATATAACACACTACACCATAACATTTTTTGATTTAAAAAAGAAAGTTCTAGCATTTTCAAAAATTGATGACTAAAAAGTTGTGGCTCAGGCAGGAAATTCAGAGCAATTGGTTTTCCCAAGGTACATTTCCCTTTGGTCTGATTGTGAGAAACTGAAAGACAGTGAATTCTAGTAATACAGTCAAAATAACATCTGTCATCCTGCTAAATGATTCTCTCTAAAAGTCTTGTATATACCTTTAAAAAATCCTGTAATATCATCTCCTGTGCAACTGCCCAAAAAAGGAAAGATAAATGTCTTGGAATCAAATGTCATTGCTTCAAAATTAATTATCAATGGAAGATTCATAGTTTTCAGATCACTATCAAGACAGATATACATATCATCATTCCATTATGCTAATCATGTTGCTATGGCACAGTGTAATGGTTTTTGTAATAAATGGCACATCAGGAAAATGGGTAGCTTTACATAAATTGAAAGTATGGGATACAAATAAAATAGCAAGATAAAAGTACAGAGAAGCTAAGCCTCTATAAACTTCAAGTTTCTTCCAAATGGAAATATTTGCAACACATTGTCAAATTCAGAGTCCTAAAAGTGCCACTGTATGTTACATTAAAGACTGTAACACTTCTGATTTACCTTTAAGGAATCTTTATAACATCTGTTCTTTGTCATGGGGTCTGCAGCATAAAGAAATCTGTGCCAAAGAGGGCATGGCAAATAACTGATACACTATCTTTGTTCAAATTCTGTTTTACTAACAGTAGGCAACACCTACCCCTGAGCCTGATAAGTACTATTTGTTCAAGAAATCACTGAGAGGGAATGGATGGAAAAGCCTGTCCCTTAGTTTCCCTGTACAGAGAGAACAGCCGTCCCACATGGTGTGCTCACCCCTGGCCTTGGCCACTCAACAAATCTAAGCCCAAAGACTTCCAGACTTAATTGACAGATTTAGTAGACAAGCTGGATACAAGGTCAACACTCAAAAATCAATAGCCTTCTTGTATACAAATAACAGACTCACTAAGAGAGAAATTGTAGAAACAATCCCTTTCACAATAGCATCCAAAAAAATGAAATATCTAGGAATCAATCTAATGAAGGAATCAAAAGATCTCTACCGTGAGAACTACAACACTCTGAAAAAACAGATTGAAGAGGATATAAGAAAATGGAAAGACATCCCTTGTTCCTAGGTAGGAAGAACCAACATAGTGAAAATGGCCATACTTCTAAAACTGCTATACAGATTCACTGAAATCCTGATTGAAATCTCAACAGTATATTTCACAGAACTAGAGAAAACAATCCAAAAATTCATTTGGAGCAAGAAGAGACGTAGAATAGCAAAAGCAATTCTACACAACAAAGACATGGCAGGGGGTATTATGATCCCCAACTTGAAACTACGTTACAAAGCTACTGTGATAAAAACAGCATGGTACTGGCAAAGAAACAGACCCGAGGATCAGTGGAATAGATTTGAAGATGCAGAAATGACTCCAGACATACTCAGCCACCTCATCTTTGACAAAGGAGCCAACCACCCTCATTGGAGGAAAGATAGCCTCTTTAATAAATGGTGTTGGAAAAACTGGATTTCAACTTGCCAAAGATTAAAACTAGACCCCTATCTTTCACCATGCACTAAATGACAATCAAAGTGGATTAAAGATCTAAATATTAAAAAGAAACACTAAACTTGCTGGAACATAAGTTAGGTCGAATTCTCGAAGACATTGGCATAGAAAAAGACTTTCTGAACAATCCTCAGTAGCATGGGAACTAGCACAAAGAATCAACAACTGGGATCTCATCTTATTCAAAAGCTTCTGCACTGCAGGAAAAACCAACAAAGCTAGGAAACAACCTACAATGTGGGAAAAATTTTTACCAGCTGTTCCTCAGACAAAGGTCTACTACCTAGAATATATAAAGAACTCAAAAAAATTAGACCTCCCAAATATAAAGACCAATTCAAAAATGACCATCTAAAATGAACAGACATTTCTCAGACAAACAAGTAGAAATAGCAAATAAACATATGAAAAAATGTTCAACATCATTGGTCATTCAAGAGATTTAGATGAAAACAATGCTGAGATTCCACCTCACCCCAGAAAGAATGGCTGCTATCAAGAAATCAACCAATAACAAATGCTGGCGGGGTTGTGGGGAGAAAAGAACCCTTCTCCATTGTTGGTGGGAGTGAAGATTGGTGCAACCACCATGGAAATCAATATGGAGATACCTCAACCAACTAGGATTAGAAGTCCCATTTGACCCAGCTATTCCTCTACTGGGTATCTTCCCAAAAGTACAAAAAGAATCATACCACAGTGATATATGCTCACCCATGTTTATAGTAGCACAGTTTGTAATAACTAAACCTTGGAAACAGCTCAATTGCCCATCGACTAGAGACTGGATAAAGAAGATGTTGTTTTTCTATAAAATTCTCAGCCATGAGAAACTAGAGAGATTTATAGCTCAATGAATGCACATTGAGGTCATCCTCTTAAGTGAAATAAATAGGACACACATGTGTAAATACCAAATAGTTTTTCTGGTGTGAGACTCTAAAAGTGTAAATGAGGATCAAAGTGTATAATTGATATTGTGTAATTGAAAAAAAGGTCCAAAGGAGTAGGAGAAATGGGAGGAGTAGGGGAAAGGAAAGAAGGGAAAAGAAAAAATATGAGAAAAGGAAAAAAATGGAAACAAAATCTTTGTAAATAGGGAATTGTGGAGGGGGTGAAGGGAGGACAGGGGAATGGGGAAAAAATAAGAACCAAGATACATCATGTAAAGGTACAGGATCCCAATGATGAATGTAACTGTATTGTATACCTAAAATGTACCAATAAACTTAATGGGAAAAATCTAAGCCCATTCTGTATTTCACTTCCCTCTAATACTGGGTAACAGAGGCACTGACCAACCAATCTGGTCATAGGCAAATCCTGTGCCCCTGGAGAGAAAGTGAGGCCCAGAGCTCCCAGGAGAAATAATAGACCTGGCCCAAAAACCCACAGCTATAATAAACTACAAAAACAGAGTGAGGTTTTAATGTGAAAGTGAGCTCTTCACAGCAAGACAGACTAGGAGAAGAAAGCAAGTACAGTACCCACTGTATTTCCAGAGAGTGTTTAATCAACTACTATTTTGGGAAGAGGTTGTTTAAGATGGAACCAGAGAATATTTCCACTACAGGGTTTCTAGTGTTACCTTCCCACAGTGACTGGGTGAGAGGCAGCCATGGAGAGGGTGCAGGGTAGACATAAACACCCTAAGAAGTTTAAGCTCAGGCCAGGAAGGCCATGAGCTCTGTCTTTCTCAGTAAGAAACTAGGCCCAGGAATGTAGTTTTCAGAAGAGGCTGGACCTGAAAGTGCTAGGATTAAGTACAACAGTCTGCTTGCAGCCCTGCCACATGGCATATATCCAGCAGAGACCAGAGGACCAAGAGAAAGGAGGAAGGAGGGAGATAATACTCTTCCATGTCATGTCCATAGTGGACCACCTCTTTCAAGCCCTAACAGCAAATCAGCTATTGCAACCAAATAATACAATTACTTTCCAAACACATGAGGCTTTGGGGGCCATTTTAGATCTAAACTGTAATACCATACCAATAGTTGTGCACTTCTTTCCATACAATCTGTAATTCTTGTCCTTACAAGAAAGTATAGTAGAATGCAAAGAAGTAGGATGAGTGATATTGTAAACTATTCTTGGATCTGCTGTAATTTTAGTTAATTTTTGAAGTAGACCTTTTAAACCTTAGGATGTTCAAATCCACCATATTACTTGTGACATCTCACAACTGACTGTGACACATAAAGATTTCAAGACATTTGAATCTACTATTCTGATCATGCTCTGACACAATGTCAGTCTATTTGTCTAAGGACCAAATATTCATTAAAAATTTTAAGCTGATTTCTCTTTATCTTCCACAATAACACTGGGGACTTGAGAAGGAAGAGAGTAACACTTTTTATAGATTATTAGGCTAGATGGTTGGGCCTGTCAGGATCTTTTACTGGCTTTTAAATAGTATCAGGTAGTCAATTTTTTATTCTTCCTGTGCATGAGGCCAGTCTTTCAGACATTTCCCAATCTTGGCTCAATAGACATCAATTGGATTAATTTTCCAGCATGGGAAAATTAAGATTTTGCTAAGTCTTGACCCCTCTTTGATCTACAATCAGGAATGAAGCTGTCATATTTATACACTGACTCCAACCCCTGGCCACACTTCTTATTGAATCATGAGTGAACTGAACCAATTTGGATATCAAGATGACAAAGAAACTAGTTTCTCTCTGGGTGGCTGTACAAGAGTATGAAATAATGAGCACTAAGGTTGCCTTTTTTAAAAATAATGTATATAAAAAGCTAAAAAAGCTGGACTGTAGAAAATAATGAAGAAATCTCATACAATACCTGAGCTCTAATTCCATTTTGTTCCTCAGGCCTAGTAATATTTCTGTCCTTGGGCCCACTGAGACATTCTTTTATCCTTATTATGATCCCTCCCTTTTTTCCTTCAGCTAAATTGAGTTAGTATTCCATTATTTTCAAAGAATTCCTAAGTGAAGTATCAAGATATATAAAACACATTGTCTCTTGTTTTAAAGGGATGTGTCTTTTAATAACACAATGTTTATTTTATTGCTTTTTCTAATTTTCTTTTATTTAACCAAAAAGAGGAGAATAAAATCTATCTTATCTATTCATTCTTTTTTTATCTGGAAATACTCTCTCAAAGGGAAGGAACTGTGATTTTTTTGCATCAAGATTATAGTGTCTAGAACAGAATTTTACACATGACAGAAGGTAATTAAAACTTTATCGTAATACTGCATTTGATTACAAAAAATAAAACCCTCAAATGACCAGGAACTTAGAGAAGACAAAGTAGAGAAGAGCTATGATTGCCGGGGATTTAGCTCAGTGTTTCCGCCGCCTGCCTTGAGAAGAGCTATGATCAAAGGAAATGTGGCAGGTTACATTTTTCAAAAGATGACAGCAATGATATCTCTCACCCCTTACATGATCTCTAGAAAGTTGCCATCCCTGCATTAAGAGGTGAAATTGACTCCTTCCTCCCTGCTCCCCTTAATTCTGCCTGCTCTTGTGTCTTGCTTACAACCATGAATGAGCTAGAAGATGCACGAGGCTAGGATTTAAAAGCTGATATCATTTCTGCCTTATTTGCTGGAATAATCACACTTGAAGCTTTCAGACAGCACCAAGGCTGCCACACTCTAAAGAAGCTCAAAACTAGCCTATGCAAAAAATCCACATGGAAAAGCCCTAAAATTACATGAAAAGAGATGCCCAGTTGGCCACTTCTACTGTAACCCACTGATGTTCAGCCTTGACTACTCTTTTTCTTTTTAACCACATATTAGTTGTACAGAGTACTGGTATTCATAATAACATTTTGTATATGCATATAACATCATATCCACTTCCCCTGTTACCCCCTTACCCATTTATCCCATCTTCCTCTGATCCCCTTCTTCTCTAATAGTCTGCCTTCTACTTTTATGTTGTCTTTTCTCCTCCTAGATTCCTCATATGAGAGAAAACATGTGATATATGTCTTTCTGAATCTGGCTTATTTTGGTTAATGTAATAATCTTTATTTTCTTGCAAATGGCAGATTTTGTTCTTCTGACAGGTTTTTTTCATAGCTTATTATTATGAATTGAACTAAAATAAACATGGGCATGCAGGTAATTCTATTGTTTGCTGACTTTAATTCTTTCAGGAATATACTGAAGTGTGGTGTAGCTAGATCAAATGGTAGCTCCACTCTTAGATTTGAGGAACTATCATACTTATTTCCATAATGGATATACTAATTTACATCCCCACGAATAGTGTATTAGGGTTCTTTTTTGCCCACATCCTCACCAGCATTTACTGTTTTTATATTCTTGATAGTAGACATTCTGACTGGGGTGAGAATCTCAGTGTAGTTTTGATTTCGCTCATATCATTGGCCACTCTTTGAAACTGTAGGGGCTCTCCAAGCCAGAACTCTTGTGTGAATCCTTCCTTACTTCCTAATTCATGGAAACATGAAAGATGGGAAAATACTTGTTGTTATTTTCATTCTTTACATTTTAGAGTGGTTTGTTCTTTGATAATATAACTAAAATAGGAAAAATAACCTCAATATCTGCAGTAGCAAAGTTTTTTAGTACCATCTACAAACAATGCCAAGTATATTGACAAACCAATAAACAAACGAAAACACTTGAGGACTGAAACTTCAAAGCAAAGGACAAGAAAATGCATTATTCTTAGCTGTTAATCTCAGCTATCTTTAAAAATATAACTTTTTTAAAAAAGATCAACACGATTTAGTTAAGGGGTTTCTTTATCCATTACTTCAATACATGACACATGGGTGATAACTAGCCAGATGATGGATTTGATGTTGAAATTGTTTTGAATATTCAATGACTGTCAATCTATAATGATGTATAATCACAAAGAATATGCTTATGGACAATTAAAGGAAAGGAAAAGGAAGAAGAGAAAAATCAATTTAGCTATAATGTCTTTTCCTGCTAATTTACTGACTGTCTTAATAGTTACTGTAAGTTCTTCTGATACTCATATACTCCTTACAAAATGATTGACTTAGCACATTGCCCATGCAGTTAGTAGCCTTCTCTCTTTCTAAGATATGAGTGTAATGTGCTTTGTATGACCACAGGAAATTAGAGGTATGGAGAAACACTCACAGTGGGATTTGTGATTTAAGGGTGGCTTTGATGTAGATGATGTTGAGTAATACTTAAAAGAATTTTCATGCAATCTTTCAAATTCAGGAAGATGAAAAACAATGTTTCTTAATAATTCTTTAGAATGAAAAGCAAAGCTACCAACTCTCACTACAGAAATAAAAGTCATTTCATCTGCTAATTTCCAGGATAGCAATCTAGTTTTGGCTGTTTGACTCAACATATCTGGGTACTACATGCAAAGTTTATTCAATATTTAAATTGATTTTCCTAACTACATATAAGAAGAACTTTGACAGCTGAAGAACTAATATTAGTTTTCTTATAGGGTCCCAGAACATGAAAGTTGTAATTTAGCAAATGGTACCCCCATGACGTGTACCCTGATGCAGCTTCTCTAACTGTTGAACATTCCACCAAGGAAATTTTAGCTCATTATCAATGAAAAATATGGAAGATTCATTTAAGGACTATGGACCAGAAATGAAGTTTTCCTGTTTTGAAGACTATTGAGATTTTTTTCAATTTAATTATCCTTGTTCACAGCTCTCTGATAGGCTACTGAATCTGGGAAGAAAACATGTTTTGAATGAAAGTATGCAAGGTAAATATTAATAAATACTAAGTCCTGGACTGAAGTACACCTTTGGACCTTTTCCTATTTCAGAAGTTTTTTTTGCTTAAATTCTTTTATTGGTACATTTTAGGTATACAGTACGTTTACATTTATCATTGGGTGCTTGTAGCTGTACATGATGTATCTTGGTTCTTATTTTTTCCTCATTACCTGTGTGCCCTTCACCCCTCCATCCTTCCCTATTTACACAGACATCATTTCCATTTTTTTTCTTTTCTCATAATTTTTCCTTTCCATTCTTTCCTTTCCCCATTTCCTCCCACCACCCCTAGACTTTGGACCATTTCCTATTTCAGAGTATCAATTATTAGTTATTAATCCTTTTAATTTTCTTTACACTCTCAGTTTCTCACACTAGAGAAACTATTCGGTATTTACACATGTGTGTCCTATTTATTTCAATTAAGAGAATGGCCTCAATATGCATCCATTTAGCTGTAATGACTCTAGTTTCTCATTCTTTATGGCTGAGTAGTACTCCATTTTATAAAAAAAACACATCTTCTTTATCCAGTTTCCAGTTGATGGGCACTTGGGCTGTTTCCAAGCTTTAGCTATTACAAACTGTGCTGCTATGAACATGGGCGCACATATATCGCTGTGGTATGATTCTTTTAATTCTTTTGGGAAAATACCCAGCACGGGAATAGCTGGGTCAAATGGGACCTCCAGCCCTAGTTCTTTGAGGTATCTCTACACTTATTTCCATAGTGGTTGCACCAGTCTGCACTCCCACCAACAATGGAGAAGCATTCCTATCTCCCCACACCCCCACCAGCATTTGTTATTGGTTGATTTCTGGGTAGCAGCCACTTTTTCTGGGGTGAGGTGTAACCTCAGTGTTGTTTTCATCTGCATCTCTCGAATGACAAGTCATGTTGAACATTTTTTCATATGTTTATTCGCTGCTTTTACTTCTTTGTCTGAGAAAAGTCTGTTCATTTCAGATGCCCATTTTTGAATTGGGTCTTTGAATTTGGGGGGTCTGATTTTTTTCAGTTCTTTATATATTCTCGATAGTAGCCCTTTGAGTTACAGCAGGTAAAAATTTTTTCCCACATTGTAGGTTGTCTGTTAGCTCTGTTGGTGATTTCTCTTGCAGTGCAGAAGTTTTTAATAAGATGAAATCCCAGTTGTTGATACTTTCTGCTAGTTCCCGTGTTATTGAGGTTTTGTTCAAAAAGTCTTTTCCTATGCCAATATCTTCAAGAGTTCTACCTAACTTCCAGCAAGTTGTGTTTCTATCTTAATATTTAGATTTTTAATCCACTTCGATCTTAGTTTAGTGCCTGATGAGAGGTATGGGTCTAGTTTTAATCTCTGGCAGGTTGAAATCCAGTTTTTCCAACACCATTTATTAAATAGGCTATCTTTCCTCCAGTAAGGGTGGTTGGCTCCTTTGTCAAAGATGAGGTGGCTGAGTATGTCTGAAGTTGTTTCTACATCTTCTAATCTATCCCACTGATTCTTGGGTCTGTTTCTTTGCCAGTACAATGCTGTTTTTCTCACAGTAGCTTTGTAGTATAATTTCAAGTTGGAGATTGTGATACCCCCAGCCATGTCTCTGTTGCCTAGAATTGCTTTTGCTATTCTAGGCCTCTTCTTGTTCCAAATGAATTTTTGGATTGTTTTCTCTAGTTCTGTGAAGTATATTGTTGGAATTTCAATTGGCATTGCATTGAATCTATACAGTAGTTTTGGAAGTATGGCCATTTTCACTATATTGGTTCTTCCTACCCAGGAACGAGGGATGTCTTTCCATTTTCTTATATCCTGCTTGATCTCTTTTTTGAGGGTGCTGTAGTTTTCAGTGTAGAGGTCTTTTGGTTCCTTTGTTAGATTGATTCCTAGATATTTCTTTTTTTTAGATGCTATTGTAAAAGGAATTGTTTCTCTAATTTCTCTCTCAGTGAGTCTGCTATTTGTGTATAAGAAGGCTATTGTTTTGTGTGTGTTGACCTTATATCCAGCTACTCTACTGAATCTGTCAATTAAGTCTAGAAGTCTTTTGGTGGAGTTTTTTGGGTCTTCTATGTAAAGTATCATATCATCAGCAAGTAATGATAGCTGAACTTCTTCCTTTCCTATCTTTATTCCTTTTATTCCTTTCTCTTGTGTAATTGCTGTGGCTAATGTTTCCAGAACTATATTGAACAGGAGTGGTGATAGTGGGCATCCTTGCCTTGTTCCTGATTTTAGCATGAAAGTTTTCAGTTTCTGACCATTTAGTATGATGTTGACTGTTGGTTTTTCATAGATAGCCTTAATCAGGTTGAGATAAAGACCTTCTATTCAAATTTTCTATAGCATTTTTATCATGAATGGGTGTTGGATTTTGTCAAATGCCTTTTCTGCATCTATTGAGATGATCATATGGTTTTTGCCCTTGACTCTGTTAATATAGTGTATTACATTTATTGATTTATGAATATTGAACAATCCTTGCATCCCTGGGATAAATCTGACTTGGTCATGGTGTATGATCTTCTTGATGACCCTCTGTATTCTGTTTGCCAGTATCTTGTTGAGGATTTTTGCATCTATATTCATTAGGGAGATTGGCCTGTAGTTCTCTTTTTGGGTTGGATCTTTCCCTGGTTTTGGAATCAAAGTAACACTTGCTTCCAGGAAAGAATTTGGAAGCCTTGCTTCCCTTTCAATTTCCTTGATGAGTTTAAAGAATAATGGGGTTAGTTTTTCTTTAAATATCTTGTAGAATTCAGTAATGAAGCCATCAGGACCTGGGCTTTTCTTTGTTGGTAAATATTTTATTACATTTTCAATTTCACTTGTAATTAGGGTGTTTAGAATTACTATATCTTCTTCATTTAACTTTGGCAATTCATATGTATCTAGGAATCTTTCCATTTCTTCTGTGTTTTCCATTTTATTAGAGTACAGGTTCTCAAAGTAGGTATTGATGATCCTCTGGATTTCTGCTGGGTCTGTTGTTACTTCCACTTTTTTGTTCTTAATTGCGTGGATTTGAGCCTTTTCTTTCCTTTTTTTGATAAGGTTGGCTAAAGGTTTATCAATTTTATTTATTCTTTCAAAAAAACAACTATTTGATTCATAAAATTTTTGTATCATTCTCTTAGTCTCCATTGCATTGATTTCTGCTCTGATCTTTATGATTTCCTCTCTTGCTCAAGCTTTGTGTTTGTTATGCTCTTCTTTTTCTAGGAGTTTGAGGTTCTGCATTAGGTTATTTATCTGAGTTCTCTCTTTTTTCCTAATGTGAGCATTCACTGCTACAAATTTCCCATGTAGAACTGCTTTCATTGTGTCCCAAAGATTCCTATATGTTGTACTGGCATTATCATTTACTTGTAGAAACTGTCTAATTCCTTCTTTAATTTCCTCTGTGACCCATTTTTTGTTCAGGAGGGTGTTATTCAATTTCCAGGTGTTTGTGGGAGTTTTGGAGGATCTCCAATTTTAATGCACTGTGGTTTGATAATATACAGGGGATAACTTCACTTCTTTTACATTGACTTAGACATGTCCTATGAGCTAGCATGTGGTGTATTTTGGAGAATGACCCATATGCAGCTGAAAAGAATGTGTATTCTGATTTTGTGGGGTGCAACACTCTGTAAATATCTATTAAGTCCATTTGTTCAGTAGCTTGGTTCAGTTCTTGAATTTCATTGTTAATATTTTGTCTAGATGATCTATCTATTTGTGATAGTGGGGTATTGAGGTCCCCCACTACAACTGTATTAGTGCTTATTTGGTTTTTTATGTCTATTACTATTTGTTTTGTATAGTTGGGGGCATTCTTATTTGGTGCATATATATTTAAGATTGTCATCTCTTCCTCTTGGATTGTTCCCTTCACAAGGATGTAGTGACCATCTTTGTCTCTCTTAATTAGTTTTGGTTTGCAATCTACTTTGTCTACAAATAAGATTGCTATCCCTGCTTTTTTCTCGGTTCCTGTCCCTTGGAGAGTCATTTTCCATTTTACTTTCAGTCTATGAATGTCTTTTTGAGTTATGTGTGTTTCTTGTATACAGCATACTGCTCAATTTTACTTCTCAATCCATTCTGTCAGTCTACTTCTTTTGATTGGTGAATTGAGGCCATTAACATTGATAGTCATAATTGATAGATATTGATTTATCCTTGTCATGATGTTTTACTGTTGTTGGCTCTTATTTCTTTTTCCCCCTTTCCCTTTCATTTCTTACCTTGCCTGGTGGCTTCCCTGTGTTGAGCCTCATGGAGTTGTGACCTTCGTTGCCTTTTTCTAGGCTATTGCTTAGAATTGTTTGGAGTGCTGGTTTGGTGTTCATGAAATTTCTCAGGTGTTCTTTGTCATGGAAGTATCTAATTTCCCCATAGATTTGAAAGATAATTTTGCAGGATACAAGAGTCTAGGTTGGAAGTTATTTTCTTTTAGGGCTTGAAATATTTCACTCCAGGCTCTCCTTGAGTTGAGGGTTTGTGCTGAGAAGTCTGCCATGATTCTGATGGGCTTTCCTGTATAGACGATTTGTTTCTTTTCTCTAACTGTCTGTAGTATTTTGTTCTTCTGTTGGGTTTCTGGGATCTTGACCATTATATGTCTAGGTGTAGATTTTTTTTTGATCGTGGCTAGGTGGAGTTCTATATGCCTCACTTATTTGCATGTCCAATTCTCCACCTCTGTCTGGGAAGTTTTCTACTATTACTTCTGTGAACAGTTTTTTTTTATGTCAATTGTACTTTCTCATTTTTTTGTGGAATCCTATCAGCCTTATGTTATTCTTCTTTGCATCATCTAGCAGCTGCTGAATTGATTTCTCATGGTCCCTTAGTATTTTTAAGAAATCTCTGTTTTCATGGTCCTTCACCACAATCCTGTCTTTTACATCTGATATTTTATCTTCAGATTCTCTTAATTTACTCTGCATGCTTTCAATGGAGTTTTTAATCTCCTGAATATCTGATTGAATCTATTTCATGGATTCCATTTCTTTCTTATATTGGGTGATTATGGTTTGCATTTCTTTCTTATGCTGAGCATTCATGGCTTCCAGCATGATTTTGAGCTCATCTATTTTTTTTTTATCAGTTTCTGTTCTAGATCCTCTAATCATGTCTTTCACTCTGCTCATGATCTCTGTAGTTATCTGGAAGATTATTTCTTTTTTGAATTTTTCAAGAGCCTCATTCATCTGTTTTGTTACTTCCTGTGCTATGAGTTTAGGGTGTCCAGGTGGTTGACTATCAGACTTTTCCACCTCATTTCCCCCAGAATTTGCCTTTTGGGAGGTGGAAGTCTGAGTTTGTAACTTGTTTAAATGTCTTCTCATTTTTGTTTTTGGTACTGTCCTTGGTTTAATTCCTGGGTTGATATTTTGAAGTTGTTTATTGTAAGTATCTTTATTTATGTATTTAAAACCCTTATGGAATGTTTGCTTCTCAGAGGTGCCTTCCTGATATAGCTGGTCTTTAGGTTTTGAGTCTCTAATGGCTCTGAGCCTATCTCATTTTCATTATACCAGGAAGGACAGCTGATTAGATCAATCAGAGCACCTTAGTCCAAGTGATGCAATCAGCAACACCATAGCATCAAATACATCCTAGCGAATGACAATTTGTCATAGTTATTAATTTATCACCTTTAAAAATGAAGGGTCTCCTTCAGGGTATGTCTCTGCTATCACAATAGACAATGTGGGCAGCAATGTGCAGTTATAAGTCAATGAGTCTCAGTAAGCTAGTCCCAGACCCATGAGATTCAGGCAGATTTCTGGCTGCAAGTCCCAAATTGAGCTCCTTGTCCTCCTGCAGGGTTGCACTCTGCAAGTTTCTAATTCAGGTTTCAGCTGCCTTTCCTCTGAAAGAAGTCCAGGTTCTGATGGGAGTGTGCCTTTATTGCACAGATTCTCTTCCCTTTTCCAGTGGGATTGTTTTCATCAAGGAGCCTGAGAGAGGCCCTCTCTGTGTTGTTCACTTCTGCAGCTCAGGACAATGGCCTCTATGTCCCCCTGTGCCTCTGCAGTGTGGAGCCAAGTAGCTGCACAGCCAGAAGGCCAGAGGCGCAGGGGGGCTTGTTGTTGAAGGTGCCTGCCTGGCCAAGCTGGGGCTGGTGGGCATGCCTAGGGGCCCTCCTCACCCTGTCTTGGACCCAAGCTGGTAGAGCAAGCCAGAGGAAGCAGGTCCCAGTAAGGCTGCAACTGCTCAGCCCCACTTGGCACCCTCCTAATTCAAATTAAGAATCACTCATTTTAATCATTTTCATCCTTATTTAAACTTTCAGTTTCTCACACTAGAGAAACTATTTGGTATCTACCCATGTGTGTCCTATTTATTTCATTTAAGAGTATGGCCTCAATGTACATCCATTTACCTGTGAATGTCTCTAGTTTCTCATTCTTTATGGCTGAGTAGTACTCCATTTTATTAAAAAAAACACATCTTTATCCAGCTTCCAGTTGATGGGCACTTGGGCTGTTTCCAAGCTTTAGCTATTACAAACTGTGCCACTATGAACATGGGTGCACATATATCACTGTGGTATGATTCTTTTAATTCGTTGGGGAAGATACCCAGCAGGGGAATAGCTGGGTCAAATGGGACTTCCATTCCTAGTTCTTTGAGGTATCTCCATACTGATTTCCACAGTGGTTGCACCAGTCTACACTCCCACCAACAGTGGAGAAGAGTTCCTTTCTCCCCACAACCCCGCCAGCATTTGTTATTGGTTGATTTCTTGATAGCAGCCATTCTTTCTGGGGTGAGGTGGAATCTCAGTGTTGTTTCCATCTGCATCTCTCGAATGACCAATGATGTTGAACATTTTTTCATCTATTTATTTACTACTTTTACTTCTCTGTCTGAGAAATGTCTGTTCATTTCAGATACCCATTTTTGAATTGGGTCTTTGAATTTGGGGGGTCTGATTTCTTTCAGTTCTTTATATATTCTAGATAGTAGCCCTTTGTCTGAGTTACAGCATGTAAAAATTTTTTCCCACATTGTAGGTTGTCTGTTAGCTCTGTTGGTGATTTCTCTTGCAGTGCAGAAGCTTTTGAATAAGATGAGATCCCAGTTGTTGATTCTTTGTGTTGGTTTCCATGCTACTGAGGTTTTGTTCATAAAGTCTTTTAAAGCATCTTTTGAAACAAGTCACTCAGAACCTTGAGCAACAGAAATAAGGAAAGATACTGTGTTTTCTCTCCTCACTAGCCACTTCCTTGCCAGAGAATTGGCAATAATTGTTTTTATTCTCTTTTTTCTTATCTCTTCCTCCCTTTCTTCTTCTCCCCTCTCCTGTTCTCCTTTTCATTTGAACATTTCTCCCTATTTCCCAATATCTACTATACATTTTGGTGCTTATTTATACTTTCAGTTTCTTACATCAGAGAAACAATGTGGTATGTAAACATGTGTGTCCTATTTATTTCACTCAAGAGTACGGTCTCAGGGTGCATTATCTACCTAGAAATGTCTCAAGTTTATCTTTCTTTATGGCAGAGTAATACTCCATTATATTTTTAAAAAACAAATTTTCTTTATCCATTCAGCAGTTGACAGGCATTTGAGCTGTTTCCAAGATTCAGTTGTTACAAACTCTGTTGCTATAAAAATGGGTGTGCATATATTGCAATAATTGTATTTATTGAAGTTAAATTCACATAACATTAAATTGGCCATTTCAAGTTTAAAATTAAGATGTAATGGCATAACTTTGTTCTAATTTAAAATATTTTCATGGCAAAGGAGTTGAGCCATGCCCAGTGCCCAGGAGGAGGCTTTGGGCTGCCTTACTACCCTCTGCCCCAATGCAGAGGAGGTGAGCCACTCCCAGGGAACAGGAGGAGTCTTCCGGGCTGCCTTACCACACCATCCCCCAGCACAGAGGAGGTGAGCTGCACGGGCAAGCTGTGCAGCCTCCGCCCCAGTCAAAATGAGAAAACATGTAAACAAGTCTCAAAACCAGACTTCCAGATCACCTACAGCAACCCCAAAGGGAAATGAGAGGGAGCAATCTCATACTCAACCACCTATACTCCCTGAACTGGCAACCAAAGAGGATCTGGAAAAAATAAAATCAGAAATAATTTATCAGATAACAGCAGAGATTGTGCCCATAGTGCAAGACATGATTAATAAATCTAGAGAGGACACAGATAAAAAAATAGAGGAGCTGAGGAACATGATGGAATCCCAACATAGGAAACAAAGGGAATCCATAAAACAGATGCAAACAGATTTCCAGGAGATTAAAAACTCCATTGAAAGTTTACATAGCAGAATGAAACAATGTGAAGACAGAATTTCAGATATAGAAGATAATATTGCAATTAGTGACCAGGTAAAGAAACATTTCTTTAAAATAGTAAGGGACCATGAGAAATCAATCCAGGAGCTGCTAGATGATGCAAAGAAGAATAACATAAGACTGATCAGAGTCAATGAAGAAACAGGAGAGTGTGCAGATGACATAAAAAAAAAACCATTCAAAGAAAGAATGGCAGAAAACTTCCCAAGCAGGGGAAAGAACTTCACATACAGATAAGTGAGGCATATAGGACTCCAAATAGACTTGATCAAAAAAAATCTACACATAGGCATATAATTATTAAGTTTCCAGAAACCCAAAAGAAGAACAAAATTCTACAAGCAGTTAGAGAAAAGAAACAAATCACACACAAAGGAAAGCCCATCAGAATCACAGAAAACTTCTCAATGCAAACCCTCAAGGCAAGAAGAGCTTGGAGTGATGTATTTCAAGCCCTAAAGGAAAACAGCTCCAACCCAGATTGATGTACCCTGCAAAACTATCTTTCAAAATTGATGGAGAAATAAGATACTTTCATGACAAAGAGCACCTTAGGAACTTCATGAATACCAAACCAGGACTCAAAAAAATTTTAGACAATATCCTAGGCAAAGACAATGAGGATCACAATGCCAGGAAGCCCAGCAGAATGAATCCATTGGGCATGACAAGAAATTAAACACAAAGGGGCAGAATCCAACAAAAAGTAAAAGTCATGACAATGATAAGTCAACATGTATCAGTTATAACCATCAATGTTAATGGTCTCAATTCACCAATCAAAAGAAATAGACTGGCAGAATGGGTCAAGAAGCAAGATACAACAATATACTGCATACAAGAAACACATTTAATTCAAAAAGAAACTCATAGACTGTAAGTTAAAGGGTGGAAAACAATACTCCATGTGACAGGAACCTGAAAAAAAGCAGGAGTAGCTATCTTCTTTGTAGATCAAGTGAATTTCAAATCAAAATCTGAAACACTTCTCGTCCCAAGAATTTCAGACAAGGGCTAGTCAACTTGTATGTGCAAATCTATTGTGAACATATGTTTTCATTCCTCTTATGTAAAAACTTAAGAACAGACCTGTTGGTTCTTAATAGTATTATCAGAAATTTCTATATTGTTTTCCAAAATGGTTTTATCAATTTACATTCACATTAGCAGTATTAGAAAGTTCTAACTGGTTCACAACTAAGCTGACATTTGTTCATTTAAAACTTTTAACTTCATCTCCCTAATGAGTGCATAATATGAACTTGTTATTGTATTGATTAGTATTTTTCTGATTCTAGTGTTGCACACTTTTCCTTGTGTTGTATTGGCTATTTATTATCTTCTTGTGTCTACTTTTTAATTGGGTTATCTAATAATGAGCTGTAAGAGTTCTTTATATATTCTGGTCATAGGTTATCTATATTATAAATATGCTCTGTTTAAAGACTACTTTTCATTTTCTTAATGATTCATTTAAAGTTCTAAATTTTGATGGAATCTCATTTATCAATTTTTTTCTTTTATACATCATGGTTTTTTATCATAGGAAATTCTTGCCTATCCTAAGTTCATGAACATTTTCCCTTACAATTTCTTCTTAAAGTTTTATATTTTAGTCTTTTATATTTAGGTTCATAGATCCTTTCAAGTTATTTTTATGTATGGAAATAAAGGGATGAGGTTAATTTTTTACATACAGATAACAGGTGTTCTAGTACCATTTTCTGAAAAAACTATCTTTTTCTCTGCTCTTGAGTTGAGTTTATGTTCTATAAAATGTTAATGTTAAATAATCTTTCAAAACTCAGTGGACCATATATGTGTGGTTCTATTTCTAGATTCTCTGTTTTATTCCAATGATCTATATGTCTTTCCTTACACCAAAACTGCCTTGATTACTGTAGCTTTAGAGGAAGTCTTAAAATTAGGTACTAAATGTCTTCCAACACTGTTTTTTTCTTTTTACTTTTTACTTTTCTAGGTCCTTTGTACTCATACATAACTTTTAAATTTCAATATCCAATTCTTCATTTATAGCAAGTATACATAAACCTGAATTTCTATATATACCTTGTGTTTTCTAATCCTGCTAAATTCAGATACAAGTTCTAGGGGCTCCTAGAGATTTCTTAGTATTTTCTCTGTAGATAATCATTTCATCTACATAGAAATATTTTACTTCTACCTTGCCAATCCTATGCTAATTGTGTCTTTTTATTGTCAGACTATTTTAGTTTGGGCCTATATTTCAAAGTTTAATGGACAGATGAAGAGTAGGCATATCTGCCCTTGTTCCCCACCTGAAGGAGAAAGCATTGTATCTTCTCCATTCATATAAGGCGTTCTCACTGGAAGTATGGAGTACATGTCTTTAATCTGTTGAGAAGTTTCTGTTCTACTTCTAGTCTCCTGATAGCTTTTACCATGAACAGCTGTAGAATTTAGTCCAATATTTTTCTCCAACTAGTGACAGGATCATATGGCTTTTTCCTTTCCTCTGTTAAAATGATGACTTTTGGGGGTGGATCTTTCAATCCTGAACCAACACTGCCATCCATATTATAAAACCACTTTCTACATCCTGCCAGATCTGACTTCTAAGAGTTTGTTTTGTTAAACAAATTTCTATCTATGTTCATACTTTTTTCTTGTATTATCTTTATTCAGTTTTAGGATTAGCACAATGTTGAGTTCCTAAAATGAGGGGAGAAGTGTTCCTTCTTTTTTCTGCTTTAAATGTTTGATATAATTTATCAGTTAAAATGTATATGAGTCTGTTGTTGTCATATAGGTAGGTTTTCAAGCTAGGATATACTTTCTTTAATAAGTGCTATTCAAATTTATATTTCCTCCAGAGTCAGTTTCATTAATTTGTCTTCCACAGTACTTCTTAGAAGTCGAATTTATTCCAAAATTGATTTTTGTAATATGCTTTCTATATCCTTTTAAATTCTGTAAAATCTGTGGTAATGTCCTCTAAATTTTGTTATTGTAATTAAAACAATGTATATTTGATATTGTGTAATAGGAAGGAAAGGTCTAAAGGAGAAGGGGAAGTTGGAGGGGTAGGGGAAAGGAAAGAAGGGAAAAGAAAAAAATACAAGAAAATGGAAACAAAGTCTTTGCAAATAGGGGAGGGTTGAGGGTGTGAAGGGAGGGCAGGGGAGGGGGAAAAAATAAGGACGAAGATACTCATGTACAGGTACAAGATCCCAATGATGAATGTAACTGTATTTTATACCTAAAATGTACCAATAAACTTAATGGAATAAAAAATATTTTTATTACCCTCAAAGGAGAACCAATATCCATTAAAGAATCATTTCTAATTTTCTTCTCCCTCCAACTCATAGCAAGTTTGATGATTTGCTTTCTGTCTCCATACATCTACCTATTCAGCATATTTCACATAAATTGAGTCATACATGTGGACTTTTGTGTCTGGCTTCTTTCACTCATCAATGGTCATTCATTTGTAGTAATTCATTCCTTATTATGGATAAATTATATTCCATTGTATGTACAAACTACTATTTGTCTAGCTATTTATCACTAGAAATTTGGGTTGCTTCAACCCTTTGGCTGAGAAAAGTGCTATGAGCACTTTTATATAAGTACTTGTACACTCATTTTCAATTCTTTTGATCTATACTTAGGAATAGAATTTCTGGGTCATATATTGGTTATATGTTTCACTTTTAGAATAACAGCTACACCATCTTACATTCTCTTCAGTAACACATGACACCATATGACACAATTTCTCCACTCGCACCAACACTTTTCTTTTTATGTATTTTTAAAAAATCCTAGCCATCCTACTAAGTGTGAAGTGGTGTGTCATTGTGATTTTGATTTGAACTTTCCTAATGATTAATGATTCTAAACATCATTTCAAATACTTGTTCGTTACTTGTATAGCTTTTTTGGAAATGTCTATCAAGGCCTTTGTCCCTTTTTTAATGAGTTGTTTGTCTTTTTGCTGTCAAATTATGAGTTACTTATGTACTCTGGACAGTAGACATTTATCAGACATACGAACTCCAGATAATTTTGAAATATATTGAACTAGGTGTATTATGTATTCAAATAACAGACTGATAGTAATATTTTCTGGAAACTCCTGGACTTACTTCAAAAGAACAGAGACTAGACTAATGGCTTAGCCTTATGTTCAGAAAAGCTAATATACAAATGAGATTGTGGCACTTATGTCTTATATAATACTAATAAACATCTGCAGTAGGAGACAAGTTGAATTTTACACTTATTACTTTAGTTCAAAACAAATGTTAAATTCTCCTTTTGTCCTGGATACAATGGAATATGTTTGGAGAAGGAACTGAATCCTTCTTACCTTAAAAGTTTAGTACAGTGTAACAAACTATAGGAAAGGCATTTTCCTATTCATAAGAGGAATGATTGTAAGAACCAGAAATGTCTAGCATAAAAACAAAAGAAAAGTAGGTAAATTGGATTTCATCAAAATTAAAAATGTCTCTATATCAAAAACAGTATCAAGAAGCTAAAAAGACCAAAGAAAAGGAGAAAATATTTATAAATCATACATTGTCTATTACCTACAACATATAAAGAAGTCTCAGAGTTCTCTTATAAATACAGACAATTATGCATATATAATATAAGTATGAATATAAAGAATTCAATATCAAAATACCAAAAATCCAATTAAAAATGAGCCAAGAATCTGAAAGGACAGTTCTCTAAAAGAAATATCCAGATAACTAACAAGCACATGAAAAGATGCTTAACATCATTAATCATTAGGGAAATGCATACAAACAGAAAATGAAAAGTGTTAGTAAGGATGTGGAGAAACTGGAACTCTAATACATTTCTGGCAGGCATGTAAAATGGTGCAGCTACTGAGGAAAACACCTTGGCTGTTGCTCTAAAAATACACTATAGAATGATCATACGACCCAGCAATTCACTCCTAGGTAGCTACCTATTCAAAAGAATTGAAAATAGGTGTTCAAACAAATATTTATACATAAATGTTCGTAGCACTGCTGTTCTAGATAGCCAAAAGATGGAAATAACCCAAATGTCATCAACAGATGAGTGGATAAGTCGATTGTGATATATATGTAATGGGATATTATTATAGGATATTATTAAGGCAAAAAGGAATAAAATATTGATGCATGTAATAACATGGATGAACCTTGAAAGCAATATGCTAAGCAAAAGACGTCAGACACTGAAGACTACATGTATGATTCTGTTTATTTGAAATATTCTGAACAGATACATTTATAGACAGGAGGCAGATTAGTAGTTGTGAGAAGCTGAGAAAAGCATAGAATGGGGAGTAACTGCTTAATAAGTAAAAATTTTAGTTGGAGATCATAGAAATGTTCTGGAACCACATAGAGGTAATGGTTGCACAACACTGTGAATGTTCTGTCAATAAATTGTGTGCCTTAAAATGGTTAATTTTATGCTGTGTGAATTTCACTTTAGTAGAAATAGTTATTGATGGTGTGATGGATAATTATTTACTAGAGAAAGTAGGAAACCACCTGGAAAGTAGTCCATAGCCATATAAAAAATTTTAAGTAAATAGAGTAGAACTGCGATGAGGAACAGACTTCTACATGGTTGCAATGTCCCTGTCCCCAAAATATGAATATGGTCATTGAAGATGGTGAGATGAGGGAGGGAAGGGAAGGAAAGGCGACGCAAAAAGAATTGAGATGTGTTATTTACATGTACTAATTTCACGCAAGGAATGTAATCATCATCTACCACTAAAAAATAAAAACAGAGAAAAAAGAAACAAAGTAAAACTAAGTAAATGTCTCATACTATAGGAATTTAAAGAGTCATAACAACAATGTACATCACATGATTCTTTCTGAATTGTATTATTTGCTGATTTGGTTTGATATATTGTGATTACGTAGGGGAATGTCATTGTTCATAAGAAATATGCACCAAACTAGTACTATGGGGTGATGAGACATCAACTTACCTTTAAATGGTTCAGGAGAAAAATACTGTTTCCACTGCACTTCCTACTTTTCTATCAGTTTTAGGTTATTAAAAACAAAGAAACAAGAAATCTAAAGGAAATTACCAAAGGTATAATTCTTCAAGTGTATGAAATGTCAGTCTGCAACACCTGACTTATGAGAATCAGATTGTAGTGACTTTTTTGGTTGTGAATTAAAAAGACCAGTTCCATCACTTATTCTAAAGACCTTTCATTTCCAGAGATGTTACCCATGACATAACTCATTACCAGTGAGGTAGGGGTGAAGGGAAAAGTCATGGAAGCATAATATTACCTTAGGAAGAAGCTATGTGGAAAGGGGCAGAACAATCCTTCGACCTTGGCCTTGAACAGAAATATGATTAGAAGCTATTAACTACCACAGTTATTTTAATTGCCCTTTTCTCCTAGTGGCTGGGCAATTGCTTCACACTTTGAAGACAGCTCCGTATAATAGCATTTAATTAATGGGTTGACTCAACAGATACCTTGCTATTTTTCTGGCAATTCCATCCATTTTAAGGGGCCTCAACCTGTGCAGAGTAGACTTGTTCTCTTTTTGATCATGGCAGTGAAAGCTTAAAATCTCCTATTAGGACATGGGGTAAGAGCAGGGGACTTTAATTCTGAGAGGTAAAAGAACCTCATTTCTTACTATAATGACCATGAAGCATAAAACAGTCCAGGAGCCACAACATAAAGGTAATACCTATCAAGTGTGCAGTTAAGCATTACCTAAATATAATAAACTTCAGGCAACAACATGCACCTAGCAACACATGGCAAGATTACTCCCTTATCCTTTTATATTACAGCATGACAAAACCACTTTCAGAGAGAAATTGGGGCTTCTTTACAGAGCTTGCAAAGTTATTACAAATTTAACACCAGCCACATGGGTTGCATTTATAAACACCAACTCTTTAAAATAAAACTACATTTAAAACTCTCTGCTTTTCTACTTGAAAAACAACCCATGCAGTCAATGGTAATACATAATGGCTTCAGCTCCCATCCTTTTTAGTACCCTTATATTATTTCTTATACTGTATTAAGACTTTGGAAGGAGGCACCCTGTGAAGTGAGAGAATACAGCCCCCACTAAAATTTGCACCAGTTATAATACTGGTGGGTAGTTGCTTGCACAGGGGTGGAGAAGGTTTGCACGTAAATTGTTTCTATGAAAATGGTCCTTTAAGCTTAGCACTATGGAGGATAATCACTCACTTTCATTGAATCAACTCATCAAATAAGTACAGCTTGGTCTTGACACATCCTCTTCATAATATAGTAAAGTACTTGCATTACCTGCTGTACTTGCATTTCCATGATTCTGCATCATCCCAACAAGGCTAGTGTAAGTCACTGATGATTTTAAAAAGAGAAAAAAATCAGTAAAAACAAGATAGCATCATCAATCTAGAGAACCAGAAGACAAGTTGATGGAAATATGAATGAGGGTCCTATTGCTTGATGAGGCTTCATCCTCAAACAGGGATCTGCAAACTATAGCCCTCAGGGTGAATCCAGCCTTCTGTACGTATTTATGTTTTTATACTGTTTTTATAATTTTATGTTGTATTAGAACACCACCACACCTATTCTCACACTGATTGTCTAGGGCTGATTTTGCAACATAGAGATACGTAGCTGCCAACACAGACTATCTGGTTCACTAAACTTAAAATATTTACCATCTGGCCCTTTTCAGAAAATGTACCAATGTTTGGAAAAGATATGAAATAGTACCCATGTCAATTGGGTTAATATAGTAATTAAGATACGTATAGGTGTATGTAAGGCACACGAGAGTCCTTGGAACAAAGTATATGTACCATAAATAGCAGTGGCTTTTTTAAGAAAGAGAAGCTGAAATAAAAAGGTTATAGCTAGATGGAGGCTTGTGAATAGGGAGCAAATACAGAAAGGTTATTGGTGCAAGGACTGAAAAAGCAAGGGACTCTTTATACCTTTGCCTTTTGTAGTCCAGAGAGTAATTGCCATTCATTACCATCAGCCTCCCTAAAATAATCTGCCTCCCCGTCCTTGTGACTAATTTATAAGTTTTATAAATTAACTACCTCTCATCTCCCCTCTCCCTACAAGTGGAAAGACATCCAGAGATGAGGAAGTATCTAGGTTTAATAACCTTACTCAGTTATTCTGTGTCTATGATTGTGGGTGGTCATTGTGTTACATAAACTCCAAATATTCCCTTGATGATTTCTAGGTTCATGTTAGTCAGTTTTCCGTTACTGTAACAGAGCATAAGAAAATAGCTCAAAAGGAGAGAAGTTTTACCTTGGCTCACTGTTTCAGAGGTTCCAGTCCATGACCAATTAGTTCTGCTGCTTTCAGCCTCTGGTGTGGCAGCATGTCATGGTAGAGAATGCATTGTAGGGCAACCTGCTCACCTCAAGGGAGCCAGGAAGCAAAGAGAAAGAGGAAGGGGCTGGGTGGGGTCCTACTATCTCCTTCAAAGGCACAGCCTCAGTGATCTAACTTCCTTGCCTCAGGTCCCACTTCTTAAAGGTTTCACTACCTCCCAAGAGTGTTTCAGGTTGGTGGTGAAGCCTTTAACACAAGGGAGGATAATTTTCACAAAGGAAGAAGGGCACTACTTTTTAACTTTCCCACAAGTCTTTCGGCCTCCAAGTAGTAGAGAGCCTCATATTGAAGCTCTTGGGTAAATGGTATCATTTCTTCAGAAGCTTAAATTGAGCTTGAATCATGCCTCTCTGACAGACAGGTGCACTACTGAGAATGACTGTGATCTTTGCTGTGTGTGTATAGAAGGGCCCTTTGTGGGAAGAGCTGGTTTAGCTGCCCCTCGGTACCAATATAGTCTCTCTGTGACAGGAATGGAGAACCTGTATAGCCTCCTTTTCAGGCATCTCCCAGGGAGCAGGTGCAGGGATCCACCTCATATTGCTCAGTGCTATTACTTCTCTGGACAGAATGGTGACCATTACTGGAAAAATTCCCAATCCTATTATTGTTCTTGTCTTTCCCATTGCTGAATTAGACAAAAATCATTAGGTTTGTGGGGAGCAAGCTTCATTTCTTGTTAAACACTATAAAGCCAAGCTTTGTGGGCAGCTCTAGCTGATTATCAGGATTTTCAAATTGACTATTCCACTGTGTAGAGGAAGTTAATTCTGTATCTAATTTTAATCTGCATCCTATGGTCAGATGTGTTGTGCTAAAGAATTTGTTAACATTTAAAGAGGGGTAGCTGGTTGTATTGATCTTTCTTGTGTAAATTGGCCAAGGTGATCAATTTTGGTCTGTAAACTTTTGATGTTTAATGCATTACCTTAATGCCATTTAAGCACAGTCAATTATCAACCCTATTAACCCATGGTATACCATCTGAATTTGGATGTAATTCAGCATTTCCAGAATGGTGACATGAGGAAAAGAGTTTAGGAATTTGCAAACAAAGTAGGTCTGCCTTTTCTCTATATGGCATTTCCAGTATGTACTACTGAAACAGGCAATCATGGGGTCTTTGGCATGTTTATATTGAGTTTCCAAGAATCCACTCTTCCTTCCTCTTCCCATCTTGACTGTAATCATTAGAGAATAACCATATGTGTATTAAGTCTGCATTTAGGCAGTTAGTATATAGGAAGAGAAGGATTAATGGCGGCATCTGTTATTGTAAACCAGCAAGAGGAACACAAAAGGGCAAAACATTGTCAGTGTGAAGCTACTGACACAAAGAAGCTAAGTGCTATGATTATTTCCACCGCCTGGGAGATGTTTAATAGACACAGGGCTGCTTTGATCTGGTGGCAACAAAATCACCAACAAATAATTCCCTTTCAAAGAACCTTTTCTGTTCTTTGAGCATGTAATAGATTCCCTCTATAAGGAAAGAACTTGATTAAATGCTGTGTATCAGAAAGGACTAGGTACAACTGGGAGTGACAGAAAAATCCAAATTAACACTGGCTTAAACACATAAACTGTAATCCTCTCACATGAGAAATTTAGAGGTTGACAATCCAGGGATAACTTGGTAGTTCTGCATAGCTGCTAGGGCCATTGGCTCCATTGCCCCTAGAGTGTATCTCATGCTTAGACCCAACTCTGGCATCATTTTCTTTTAAGGACACCGCTGGAGTCACTTATATGTCAGTGGCAGTACTGAACCACATTAACTTATTGAGGCACAAAGGAGGCTGGGAAATGTATATTAAGCATATTCTTTGATATGATTCAAGATTCCATCATAAGTAGAGTAGATATTGAGGGTCAACTGGCAGACTCTGTCCCAAGTGTTGTGTTGGAGGTGGGGAGAAAATAAGTGAGTCAAGCTTTTTCTTTTTCCTCTGTCATTATGTATCAACAATTTTGTTTGCCATGCCTCAGCTCATCTAAAATGTTTCTGACAACCTAAACAAAATGGAAAAGCACCCAAAAGGATCCAAGAGGAGGGAATGGAGCATGTATAACATCAGTATTTCACTCTCAAATGATTTAAAAATATCTCTTTTCATTTGCTCATTTTATATTGTAGAGTGTGGGCATCAGCTGTGTCTTGTCTTTACTCTGGTAAGCTAAAAATGTGATTTTTTAAAAATGCATTGGGTACTTTCATTAAGCTAATTGAGCTGCTAAAATTTTTAAATGAAGATATTTTTCCTGTGATTTTGGTAAATTATCCTATTTGCCATTTCAGATGCCTCTGGTCATCTATGAGGTGTCTCATGGAAATTTGAAGCCTCAAGGTTTCTCTAAAGATCAGCATTTCTCTCATGAATGGTTTCAAAGCATTTCTTTTTATTTGTTCATTTTATATGGTACAGTGTGGAGGTGGAGAATCCAATATCTATTCCAGGGTCCAAAACCCAGTTCTGGGGTCACTGGGTTTTCCGGGGATGATAAACAAAATTTTCCCTAGGAATCCTTTATTAGGACAGAAAATTCTTATTTTCTATTTTCTATATTCCTATTTGGGAATATTTGTTGAACACATCTTTAGAAATTAAGAAATCTCTAAGAAGGATGATTTTCAACCTGTGGATTAATTATGCTTCATGATTCATCCCAGTCAAACTTTGCACAACTCTATTTTATGGTTCTTGATTATTTTTTTGCCCATCTGTGTGTGTTAAGGGAATGCAAATGTAACCTTAACAGAAGCCTAAGCACAACATAATTGAGAAGGTAACTTTCCTCCAAATAATATACAAAGTAAAAGGGAAATGAGTTGAAATTATCAGTGTCACATTCATTGATGTGGATAATCAAAAAATCACTATATACTACAGCCTCATTATTTGAGCCTTAGTAATTCAGAAATTGTGATTAAATTTCTGTCCAGTTCCTGTCCAAGTTACCATTGCACTATCTCTGAATGGTTAGCTAAAAAAAGTAAAAGTGTAAACAAGATTGCAAAGGGTCATGTTTAACCAAGGTGAGGTTGATTTCTTTTTAAAGATTTTGGTACATTAATTATTTGCATGCAAATGAGTGCTGCTTATTACAAATAAGTCTTATCTAGTAATTAAAACTCTTCTAGCAGACTTTATTTTAAAGCATTTTCTTACCAGTTACTAAGTATTATTGCAAACAATACAACTATATCTAATTTTTTAAAAATATATAACTCAGACTCTTGGCAAATTAATACATTCGTCCTAACTTGGACTGTGTGGCTGAAGTGAACTCTACAGTTGGAGATCCACATAACTACCCACTAAGTGAAACTAATCCATTTATGAAGTAATAACCATTTGCATAAATGGGCCAACTAGCCTTGCCCACATTCATAAAGGCATTGAAGATAATATAAAACTAGCTGAAATATTTACAAGCTCTGAAAGAGGCCAGTGAAGGCATTGGTCAGACATTCCTGCTTTGTGTCTATTCTGATTATATCAATTTATAGCCAATGAATTTAAAAGTATTAAAATGACACTGAAAGTTTTTCTTTGTTTTTGTAGATCTCTTCAGCCCAGTTAAAAATTGAAGTACCTAAATATGTTTTAAACAACTCAAAACAATCAAATAGCATTTATAATACATTTAATATCAATGACTTTTTGGTACAGTGGGTCCTATAATCCAGTTGATCGTTTTATTATTAAAGTCCTAAGACTTATTTCCCTAGTTTATGAAATAGGTTCTCTGAGAAAGCAATATTTCATTTTAGACAATACAAAACAACATGTTCAAATCCCAGTTTTCCTACTTTTACTGTGAGTATTCATTGATTCAATCTCCTCACTTACTAAATGGAGAACATATTCCCTACTTCAAAGAATAGGTGCTTAACAAAGTGCCTGAGAAATATTATCATCATTATAGCTGTCAGTAACATTAGTGATAATATTTGTTGAATTTATGTAGCCAGTGAATAAAACTAAACAACTTTTAAAAAGACAGTCCCATCATCTGTGAGTTGCAACAAGTTTAGCCAGTGAGGATCCCCAGTCATTGGCCTTTAGCTACTGCAGTGTTTAAAACTCAGTTAACCTTTACATGCATTGACATTACTTGAAAACCCATTATGAACTGTGTGTGAGTATAACTGAAAAGGTCACTGTAGGATCAATAGTACCTTCCACACTAAGCACATAGGAAGTCTGCTCTCTGATTAGTGAGTGTGGTCACAATCCAAATGGCTTGCCACTTCACCTCTCCATATGCCACAGCATATTGTACACATGTAAGAAATTCCCAGGCTCAAGGAATTCTAATGGCTTTAAAGACATACTCATAGATCACAATTCCCCAACAGAAAAACTAGAAAACACACACCAACAATGCAATAGAAGAAAATTGGTAAAAGTCTGTCTAGAGTCAGCCAGTTAATCACATTTGTTTGGTCTCTCCCAGAATGGCAAACTTTTCAAAAAGCAGTGTTTTTATTCCTTTTCAGCATCTTAATCTAAAAACCCTGTAACAAATATTCACCAATCTCTCTTTTCTGAAGTATTTGTTATAGCATTACCAATAGGGCTAGGCACAGGTAGGTATATGTGAGGAATTAAAAGAATGAGATCATTCTTGCTCAGATTCTAGCCATACAAATTAAGAGGTAGAACTTGTCAAATGAGAGAGTAGAACCGGAAGCTTCATTAACTGGTGTGTACATCTATTAAAACTTTTAAGGACACCACAAGGGATTTGATGAAAATACTAAAGCACTAATATTTGGGTATGACTCCATTTTTTTAGAGAGTGACGTCAAAATTGTACTTCTAATTTGCCTGAATTCCATTAATGATTTGACTGGGAGTGAAAGAGATAGTTGTCCAAAGGAAGCAGTATTGCGCGTAACTCTAGGCATATTTGAAGATGTGTGATTGCATATCAACATCCTTTACATTGTTATGTTGCAACTGAAAATAAAAATGTGTCAACAGCTGACCACACTGCAAGGCACCTGGTGCCCAGGTTTTGTCTTGCTCAAAGTTCCTCCACTCATTGTGCTTTCTCACACTTTTTCCTTTGCTACCCACAACTCCTTCAACTGTACAAAGCCTGTATCTGAACTTCATTTTTATGGCTTATGTACTAGCAATCAGAGTAGTATTTAAAATGCCAGTTTATTTCTCTGTTTGTGTGAAACTACAAGTTTTGGAATGCTCATGGCCCCACAATGAGATATATGGATGATTTGACATTTGTCCAACAATTTATATCATGTTGAGGTAAGGACAGTTTAGGGTAAAAAAAAAAGGTTATCTTAGGCAAATGGTGAAACTCAAGCACAAATACATGAAGTGACAGCCCCATCTATCCCCACAAAATCATATTATCACTGTGTGATTAAGAGGAAGTCTACCCTACCCGTAGGAATCTGAGTTTCTCCCATTAGATATACTAGATAATGGTGATCTTCTTCTTCACTGTTATCTCCTGAGGGCTATTAGTGCTTTTTAAAGGGGGTTAAAAATGCTAAATAGTAGGAGTATAGATAAATTTACTTTAAGTAATGAATAATGGAATTTATGCTTCATTTATCACTTCTGGTAAAGCAAGGAAACCAGTCATTTTTGAAAATTTGCAATTGAGAAATAATTTGGGCTTTTTATACCTTCTAACCCAATTTATCATTGACTGCTGAGGCTGGTGCCTGCTTGTTGGTTTTATGACTGTTCCTCAGCGATCTGTTGAGAACCTTGATGAAACACTGCGGGCCTGAAAGGAGGTTAGAGTGGAATAGGTGAGGGAATAAATGGATGCTGTAAATTCAGCCTGGAAATGCAAGTATGAGGCACACAATGGGAACTCATAGGACAAAAAAAAGTCCAATTTAATATTTGTACTACCTTTTAGAATATACACATAGTCTTCCACCATGCATGCTTATCTAAGGCTCTGGTACTTGTGCCCTAAGCATAATAGCTTTCTGCTTTTCCTGTTGTATACAAGATCCATTTGAGGGGTATTGTATTCCCCATGCTTGAATACTGTCGTTGTGTGGTTGTGTGTTTGTACTGCAGGATAAGGAAGCATTCCAGGAGGAAATAGATCAGCATTACAATTTCCTTTTCAAAATATTTTGGGTCAAAGAGCTTGCACTTGGCCTGCCTGTATTAAAAAATGTCACTTCTATATCATTTCTATGTTGTATATAAAATATTGAGGTACAAAATAACATTTATAAAATAGTAATAAGCTACAAATAATAATGATACAATAGCAAGTGTTTCTATTACCACCCAATTTAAAAACATAAAATATTACCATTATCTTCAAAGTCTCTTTAGTGCCCTTTTGTGACCTGTCTCTTCCTCAAAGGCAACTACTACTTTAAATCATCTGTTTATCATTCCCTTTCCTTTTTTTTTTTTTTTTTGTGCCAGGCATTGAACTCAGGACCTTGCGCTTGTGAGGCAGCCATGGTGCCACTGAACTAAATCCCTGGCCCTATCATTCCCTTCATTTCTCCATAGTTTTGTTCACATATATTTATATATCTATAACATTTATTTAGTCTTATATAATTTTAAACTTAATTTTTAAAAATGAGAAAGTAGTGTTCTTCCACCTGTTTCATGTAATATTCTAACAATCATTCATGTGATTATGTGAAGCTGTGCTTCACTAATTTTTATTGCTATACAGTATTAAGGCTATAACACAATTTGTAAATTCATTTTACTGTTGATGAGCCTTTGATGTATTCTGATATGGGGCTACTAAGAACATAAGTCCTATAAACATTCTTGAACATGTCTCCAGCTGTGTGTGTGTGTGTGTGTGTGTATGTGTGTGTGTGTCTATTTTAACCATCTCACTACCATTTTGTTTTTCTTATTGATTTATAAGATATATGTGTGCACACATGTGTCTATGTATGTACATATGTATGAAATCTCGATGTCAATCCTTTGAGCATTACATATGTTATAAATATCATATTTCGAGTTGCAATTTGTCATTTTACTTTACGATCTCTGGATAATCAGGAGATTTTGCTGTTTTAACAATGTCTTAGCCCATTTTGTGTTCCTATAACAGTATACCACAAACTAGGACCTTTATAATTACCAGAAATTTATTTAGCTCATAGTTCTTGGGGCTAGAAGTCTGAAATTAAAGGGCTTCAGCTAGTGAGGGTCCTGTTGCTACATCATAACATAGCAAAAGACATCGCATGAGTGATAGAGGACAAGAGAGAGGCCAAACTCATCCCTTATAATGACCCCAACTCTTGCAATAATGAACCCATGCTCATGATAATGATATGAATCCATTTATGAAGGCCGAGCCTAATCACATCTTGAAGGCCCAGACTCTCAATGTTGCTACATTAAGGATTAAATTTTCAACACATGCACTTTGGAGAATATATTCAACTCATAGCAAATGGAGTTAAATCTCAACCATCGATATTTCCAGTTTGTTCTTTCTGTGTTTTCTAAGTATTTCTTCTTACCCTGCAATAAGAAAAATATTGTAAGCTCCTTAGAAAACAGATTTTTAAACTTTACATTTTAAGTCTTTGTAAGATGTGATAAAAATACACTCAATATTTAAATTTTAAAAATTATTATAGCGAAAGACACATGGCCATTAATCCCCTTCAAAATATGCCCCCTCTTGCTTTGAACACACTTATCCATCATTCTTGCCACTTTCCAAAGTAGTTCTGGAAGTCTTCTATCATGTCTTTCTTTGTGCTGTCACAGCTTCTTGATGTCCTGAATTGATTCAAAACATTTATCTTCATGGTCATTTTGACATTAGGGAAGAGCCAGAAGTTCCGTGGTGCCAGATCTGGTGAATAAGGTGGGTGAGGACGCATGTTATGTTTTTACAAGTCTATTTTTCTTTTCTTTTTTTTCTGAAATTCTTTTATTGGTACATTTTAGGTATACAACACATTTACATTTCTCGTTGGGAACTTGTACCTTTACATGATGCATCTTGGTTCTTATTTTTTCCCCATTTCTAGCCCTCCCATCACCCCCTCCACCCTTCCCTATTTACAATGACTTTATTTCCATTTTTTCCATTTCTCAGCATTTTTCCTTTCCCTTCTTTCCTTTCTCCTGCCCCTCCCACTACCCCTACCCCTCTGGACCTTTTCTTCCTATTTTGAATTATCGATTATTCATTCTAATCATTGGTACATTTTAGGTATACAATATAATGACATTCATCATTGGAAATTTGAACCTTTACATAATCTGTCTTGGTTCTTATTTTTCACCTTTTCCCAGCCCTCCCTTCAACCCCTCCATTCCTCCCTATTTACAAAGATTTTGTTTCTATTTTTCCATTTTTTCATATTAAGTCCATTCCCTTCTTTCCTTTCCCCTGCCCTTCACACTTCCTTCCCCTTTGCCTCTTTTCTTCCTATTTCATTTTTCCTATCATACATTTTAGTCCCCATTTACACTTTCAGTTTCTCACACCAAAGAAACTATTCAGTATTTATACATGTGTGTCCTATTTACTTCAATTAAGAGTATCCCCTTAATGTGCATCCATTTAGCTATAAATGTCTCTCATTTCTCATTTTTTATGGCTGAGTAGCACTCCATTTTATTAAAAAAACCCCACATTTTCTTTATCCAGTCTCCAGTTGATGGGCATTTGGGCTGTTTCCAAGTTTTAGCTATCATCACAAACTGGGCTGCTATGAACATGGGTGCACATATATCACTGTGGTATGATTCTTTTAATTCTTTGGGGAAGATCCTCGCTAGGGGAATAGCAGGGTCAAATGAGACTTCCAGTCCTAGTTCTTCGAGGTTTCTCCATACTGATTTTCACAGTGGTTGCACCAGTCTACACTCCCACCAGCAGTGGAGCAGTGTTCCTCCTTCCCCACAGCCCCACCAGCATTTGTCATTGGTTGATTTCATGATAGCAACCATTCTTTTTGGAATGAGGTGAAATCTCAGCATTGTTTTCATTTGCATCTCCCGAACAACCAGTGATGTTGAACATTTTTTCATGTATTTATTTGCTATTTCTACTTCTTTGTCTGAGAAATGTCTGTTCATTTCAGATGCCCATTTTTGGATTGGGTCTTTAAATTTGGGAGGTCTGATCTTTTTAAGTTCTTTATAGATTTGAAATAGTAGACCTTTGTCTGAGGAAAAGCAGGTGAAGATTTTTTCCCACATTGTGGGTTGTCTCTTCACACTGCTGGTGGTTTCTCTTGCTGTGCAGAAACAAGCCCATTTTTCTATTGGATGGCACTCAGCATATTTTTTGATCAAATCTGAAGACACTCGAGAAAGAGAACTTCCAGAACTGCTTCAGAAAGTGGCATTGTGAGGGCGATTAATGCCAATGTATCTTTTACTGTAATAAACCTTTAAAATTTAAACATTTACAATATATGTTGATCATCCTTTGTAGTCCACTGAGAAAGATTTTAAGCATAGGATAAGAGATATAAACCTATTTTGGTTATCTATAACTGTGTGACCAAGAACTTTAAAATTTAGTGAATTAAAACAATTTCTTATCTCTCATGAATTTGAAGATTGACAGGCTCATTTTCTATGTTCTTAGGGTCCCTCATACAATTACTATAAGATGGTAGTTGAGTCTGGAGTCATCTGATGGCTTCCTCATTCATGTATCTAATGCATGGGCTAGTCACATATCTTTCTTTCTGTATCCCCTCTCCATGTGACTGACTTGAGTTTATTCACAGAATGACAGCCTCATGGTAATTAAACTTCTTTTATGATGGCCAGCTTACCCTAGGGCAAACTTTCCAAGAGACAGAAAGAAGAGCTGCCAATTTTTAAATGTCTATGCCAGAAACTAACATTTATTCTATTATCCTGTCATATTCTATTGTTCAGAAAAGTCACATAGCCCATCCAATGAAATATACCACAGGATCTAAATTTATTATTTCCAATATGGATAACAAATTGACCCACTAAAACCTACATGGGGCAGCACCAAGAAGGAAGCTCCCTCATTCTATGCTCCTAGGGCAGAGAAGGTAAGCCAGTCCCAGCACTGGGAAGGAAGCTCCCCCCACAGCCATTCCATGCTCCTAGGGCAGGGAAGGTGAGCCTTGTGGGTGCCAGAAGCACCCCACCACCACCACCATGGAAATGAGAAGACATGTAAACAAGCCTCAAAAGCAGACTTCTGGATCACCTACAGCAACCCCAAAGGGAAACGAGTTGGAACAATCTGATACTCAACCACCTGGACTCTCTGAACTGTCAATAAAAGAGGATTTGGGAAAAATGAAATCAGAAATAATTACTCAGATAACAGCAAAGATTTTACACATGGTGCAAGACATGATTAATAAATCTAGAGAGGACACAGATTAAAAAAATAGAGGATCTGAGGAACATGATGGAATCCCAACATAGGAAACAAATGGAATCCATAAAACAGATACAAACAGATTTCCAAGAGATTAAAAACTCCATCAAAAGTCTAAGTGGCAGAATGAACCAATGTGAGAATAGAATTTCACATATAGAAGATAAGATTGCAATTAGTGACCAGGAAAAGAAAAATTGCTTTAAAATTGTAAGGGAACAGAAGAAATCAATCCAGCAGCTGCTAGATGATGCAAAGAAGAATAACATAAGACTGATTGGAGTCAATGAAGAAACAGGAGAGAGTGCAGATGACATAAAAAAACTGTTCACAGAAGTGATGGCAGAAAACTTCCCAAGGAGGAGAAAAGAACTTGACATACAGATAAGTGAGGCATATAGGACTCCAGCTAGCCTTGATCAAAAAAAATCTACACATAGGCATATAACAGTTAGGATTCCAGAAATCCAACAGAAGAACAAAATTCTACAAGCAGCAAGAGAAAAGAAACAAATCACATACAAAGCAAAGCCCATCAGAATCACAGCAGACTTCTCAACGCAAACCCTCAAGGCAAGAAGAGCTTGGAGAGATATATTTCAAGCCCTAAAGGAAAACAGCCTCCAACCCAGATTAATGTACCCTGCAAAACTATCTTTCAAAATTGATGGAGAAATAAGATACTTTCATGATAAAGAGCACCTCAGGAACTTCATGAATACCAAACCGGCACTCCAAAAAATTTTAGACAATACCCTAGGCAAAGACAATGAGGATCACAATGCCAGGAAGCCCAGCAGAATGAATCCATTGGGCATGACAGATTAAACACAAAGGAGGAGAATCCAACAAAAAGAAAAGGTCATGACAAGGCTTTTAAAACTTTGAACTTCATCTCCCTAATGAGTGTATAATTCAATCTTGTTATTGTACTGATTAGTATTTTTCTGATTCTAGAATTGCACACCTTTCCCTGTGCTGTACTGGCTGTTTATCATCTTCTTATGTCTACTTTTTAATTGGGTTGTCTATTAATGAGCTGTAAGTGTTCTTTATATATTCTGGTCATAGGTTATATGCATTGTAAATATGGTCTGTTGAAGGACTACTTTTCATTTTAATGATGTCATTTAAAGTTCTAAATTTTGATGGATTCTCATTTATCAATTTTTTTCTTTTATACATCATGTTTTTTGTATCCTAGGTAGTTCTTGCCTACCCTAAATTCATAAACATTTTCTCTTATAATTTCTTCTTAAAGTTTGATACTTTTAGGCTTTCATATTTAGGTTCATATATCCCTTCAAGTTATTTTTATGTATGGAAAAAAAGGGTTGAGGTTAATTTTTTATATACGGATACCAGGTGTTCTAGTGCCATTTGCTGAAAACACTATCTTTTCCTTAGCTCTTGAATTCAGTTTATGTTCTATAAAATGCTAATGTTAAATAATCTTTCAAAACTCAGTGGACTATATATGTGTGGTTCTATTTCTAGATTCTCTGTTTTATTCCAATGATTTATATGTCTTTCCTTACACCAACACTGCCTTGATTACTGTAGCTTTAGAAGAAGTCTTAAAATTAGGTACTAAATGTCTTCCAACACTGTTTTTAAAATTTTTTTCTAGGTCCTTTGTACTCCTACATAACTTTTAAATTGCAATATCCAATTGTTCATTCATAGCAAGTATACACAGACCTGAATTTTTATATATACCTTATGTTTTCCAATCCTGATAAATTCAAATACAAGTCCTAGGGGCTCCAAGAGATTTCTTAGTATTTTCTCTGTAGATGATCATTTCATCTACATATAAAGATTTTGCTTCTAACTTGCCATTCCTATCCTAATTGTGTCATTTTATTGCCAGATTATTTTGGTGGGGCCTAGGTTTCAAAGTTTAATGGACAGATAAAGAGTAAGCATATCTGCCCTTGGTCCCCACCATAAGGAGAAAGCATTGTAGCTTCTCCATTCATATAAGGCTTTCTCACTGGAAATATGGAGTACATGTCTTTAATCTGTTGAGAAGGTTCTGTTCTACTTCTAGTCTCCTGATAGCTTTTGCCATGAACAGTTGTAGAATTTAGTCCAATACTTTTTCTCCAACTAGTGAAAGAATTATATGGCTTTTTCCTTTCCTCTGTTAAAATGATGACTTTTGAGGGGTGGATTTTCCTTCCAATGCTGAACCAACACTGCCATCCCTATAACAAAACCACTTTCTACATCCTGCCAGATCTGACTTCTAAGAGTTTGTTTCGTTAAACAAATTTCTATCTATGTTCATACTTTTTTCTTCTATTATCTTTATCCAGTTTTAGGATTAGCACAATGTTGAGTTCCTAAAATGAGGGGAGAAGTGTTCCTTTTTTTTCTTGCTTCAAATCTTTGATATAATTTATCAGTTAAAATGTATATGAACCTGTTGTTGTCATGTAGGTAGGTTTTCAAGTAGGAATATACTTTCTTTAATAGGTGCTATTCAAATTTTATATTTCTTCCTGAGTTAGTTTCATTAATTTGTCTTCCAAGGTACTTCTTAGAAGTTGTCAAATTTATTTCAAAACAGATTTTTGCAATATGCTTTCTATAGCCTTTTGAATTCTGCAGAATCTGTGATAACATCTCCTACATATTTTATTTTAATTTTAAAAATGTGTAATTGATATTGTGTAATAGGAAATAAAGGTCTAGAGGGGCGGGGTATTTGGGAGGGGTGGAGAGGAAAGAGGGAAAAAATATATGAGAAAGGGAAAAAATGGAAACGGGATCTTTGCAAGTGGGGAGGGGTGGAGGGGTTGAGCGGAGGGCAGGGGAAGGGGGAAAAAAGAAGAACCAAGGCACTCATGTAATGGTACAAGGTCCCAATGATGTATGTAAATGTATTTTATACCTAAAATGTACCAATAAACTTTATAGTGGAGAAAATAAAGAAGTCAGCAAGCAAAAAATAAATAAATAAATAAAATAAAGCCTACATGGGGTCTCTTTTAAGCTCTTTGAACTTATTTTTCAAGGGAGCCTTTTGCTTCTCCATCCAATATTAAGCTTCAAGATCAGCAATTTTCTTTAGAATTCCTTAAGTGTGCAAAGGAGGAATGTCTTTATCTATAGTTCAACTTTACTTTTACATTGCCTTTGGGGATCCCAGATTTATATGAAATGGGGATCTTATAATAGATTTCCCACCTGCTTGACCCTGGTTTTTGCCTCCTGTTCCCCACAGTCACAAGGTCATAAAAAATTGAAAATTTTAAGTTCACTATTTAGCAAATGCTCTCAAGGCAAAAATGAATTTTCTTCTCTAGGTTGCTGCTTTTGTTTTGTTTCTTACTCCTCTTACTTATTTGGCAACTCACTTATATATTAAATACATACATGCACATACAAATAGCATTGTTGGGAAAAATCAGAAATTAATGTTATTGTTACAGAAATGAGAAGCAATGGAAGAAAGGAGAGAATAACCATAGAAATTAATGAAATTCGGTTAACATTTTAATGTTTTTATTATTGTAATGGGTTGATTTTGTTTGGTTTGCCTTGGTTTTTGCATTATTATTTATAAAAATGAGAATTGTATTTCTTAGGTCTCAGGAACACACTCCATCTAAGAAGATACTTGAATCATTATTATTTTTATGTATTTACAAATAGCACCTGCTAATCAGTTAATGTTTCAATGAAGTAGAATTTCTGTAATTGCATTTTCTCTGATCGTCATCTTCAGGCAAATGTAAAGATCTGAGGCCAAGAAGAAACAAAATAGATGAGAATTCATATTTGAAAAGGTTATTGCATATATATATTTATGTAGTTGTTTTTGTTTTTACTTTGGGACATTTTGTTTGTTCTAAATGGAAAACTGTTAAATTGTATGCTTCAAATAAAGCTTTATTAGCAAGTAAAGTTTTAAAACACAACTCAGGGTCTTATCCCATGCTAGAGGCTGGAATAACATGATATAGTAGTTAAAAACAAGCACTCTGAAGTTACTTCCCATCTCTACCATTTCCTAGATATATAATTTTTGTCAAATCATTTAATCCCTCAACTTTACTTGGCTCATCTGAAAATGGATATAAATGAGTATTGAATGAGATAACACATATCAAGTATAATGTGGCCTAATATCTGGCACTTAAGCACATAAGTGTCAATTGTAATTGTTCTTGTGCTTATAATACATATGTTTTCCTGAAAATAAGACTTAGCTGGAAAATAGCCCTTAAAACTAGAGATTAAACATGCCAGCTCCATTCAGCCTATCGGCCTTACAGAGTAGCCACCGAGCAAGAGAATAGTGATGGCAGGTGAGGAAAGGATAGGCTGATTGGGGCGGTCATGTTTGATCTCTAGTTTTCAAGGTTGATTATTTTCCAGCTAGGTCTTATATTCAGGGAAAGAGGTAGTTATGAATATTGTGAAATGAGTCTTGGGTGTGAAAGTACGCCATTAGAGATATTTGTTAAATGTATTAATTGATAGTTAATAGAAAGAAAAATCAATATTTTTTTAACCTGTTAAGATGGTTGTTTGACCTAAGTTAGTTGAAAAGCGATTGCTCCAGAAAGGCTGTGGCAAATTTCTTCCATCTTTCAATAAAGACTACTATAAGTCCTTTACCTCTCAAAAGAAAATGCTCTAGTGTTCTATGAATACTGTTTGTGAACAGAAACAGTCTTAACATTTTTTTAAAAATATGACTGTATTCTATCCATGGATGAACACCAATGTCCACAGCAAGTCAAGGCAGTAAGAATTAAAAAGAGTCCAATATGTTAAGGTTGCTGTTGTGTTTTCTATTTGATCAAGAAAATGTTTACCAAGCTGGTATTTTCAGTATGCAATTGCACTTACAGTTTTATTTATTAATGATCACCAATAGCCTCCATAATTTGGATGTAATGGTTAAACAATTACCTATTGCACTTGAACTGAAGAAAGAAAGTCATTTAATTGGTAGCAATTTTTCCTTATTATACAAAAACCCTTCCTTACTGCTCAGTAACATAATAACAGCCAGATAAAACAGTGATTTGGCACTCAATAACTCGTCTCCCTGCTTAATAGCCAAACTATTAATCCCAAATGGCCTCATGTAGCATGTAAGCCATAGGTCTGAAAATAGTATATTTTCAATATTTTTAAGGAAAAAAGCAAAGGGATATTGCTAAATATTGAGAATAAATGAGGTACTTCTCCTAGCTCATTGTCTTTGTAATATTGTAGTCCAACAGACCAATACAAAACTGTGCTCCAACATAGCTCTTCTTCTCCTTTCTTTCCTCTTCCTTTTGACACTTATACACACCCACATGCATAATCTTCTTACTATATTTTTGGAAATAATTTGCTGTAAATACATATTTAGGTAAATAATTCTGTATTCCTTGATGAAAGAGAAAGACAAACATATGATATGCATTAATCTTGTTCTGTAGTTTGACTTCCAGCTTCCCCAGAGCAGCACATAGAGTACAAACATGAGTCTAATAGAGAAATCTGGGGTATTAGGAAGTTCACACATTTTCTGGCAGCTACCTTGCAAACAAAATACAAGTAATTTATTCATGATGGTATCTATTTCAATTGTGAAGAGATAGAATGAGAGAAAATGTAGTCTGAATGGTGATTTGGAAAACAAATTCTTGGGCTTTGCTCCCAGCCTTAATGTCAACTGTTTCAGTACCCTTGTTTACTCCCAGAAGGGTACTTCAAGGATTAATTAGCTTCTTAAATGCTTTGAATGTGAAAATGTGCTAAACATATGACACATTGAACTCATGAAAGAAAAAAGACACTTAAATATTGGTGGAGGAATGGAGAATGATTATAGAATGATAGATTATTTAATGTTTGTTCATTCTTACTTTGGAACAATAGAAAGAAAATAACCCTAAGGGGTCTATTGTTTTATATAAACTGAAAGAGGGGGAGAAGAAGGTTAAAAAATCATAAGAGACTAATAGAATACTGTAACCCATAACCAGTGACTAGAAATGGGAGACTGAGTGAAGATGAGGATGAACTATATAATGTAGTGGAGGGCTTTGTGGCTAGGGAAAACATAGTTAATCTTTCAAGAAAGGAAATAGAACATTGATCATAGGAGGTGAAGAGCACAAAAGGCAAGAGACAAGACTAGATAATTAGATGGACTTGTCTCAGAGGAAAACCAGCAGGAAGAAAAGGAGATGGGTAATATTAATGTTCTAGGATGGCGGCCATTACAATACCAAAATAAAGTTACTAACTAAAAACACAGAAGCTGAGACATAATGTAGTCAAAGTTGCAGGGAATGGTTGAAAATGAGATAGAAAATTTATAGCTGTAAAATAATAACGTAGTCATAAAGTACTACTTATCTGGTGGAAAGAAGAAAAAAAGAAAGAAAAAGAAAGAAAGAAAGAGAAAGAAAGAAAAGAAAGAAAGCAGAAGAAAAGGACAGTGATAGAACATAGTGCAACATGCAGTTTTTGTCAGGCCTTTGAAATGAAAGAAGAGAGAAATGGAACCATAATACAAAGAAGATAGGTACAGAAAATGAACTGAAACTAAGATGAGGGGCAAGACCTTACAGAGAAATTTGTAGCATAATATTAAAGACTAAGTATGGGACTGTGACATTCATGAATCTAGGACTTCAATAGAATTAAAAAACAGAACTAAAACAACATATGGTTTGCTCATTGAACCCAGTACCTCCTCTTCATAATAGCTTTCCATGTCCAGTTTGAAATTGTTTCTGCAGAATGAATGTGGACACCTACCCAGATCACTCTGTTACCATATAATCTGTCATTCAAGAAAATCACACTCAGAGCTTACATTCCTAGTTAGAGGCATTGATTGTCATTATTCCCCATTATTTCACTTCAGGGCAGTTTTTGCATTCAGCAAGTTTGCTAGTGCTGTCACCAGTCCAGACCTTTGGGAATTAAAAACCTTTTTATTAGCCTCTCTTACAAAGTTGCACCCTAAAATGCTTATAGAGCATTTCTTGAAACCCACACTACAAAATTATTGGTAATTTAACTAGTTACCGCTTCTGAACTGGACAGATAAAAACAATAAAGCTTAATTACATAATAAAGTTTCCTTCTAAATATCAAAATCTCTAAAAGAAAATTAGTTTTTAGTATCTAGACCAAGATTTCTTATACAAGATCACCAAGAATTCCAGAGGTTTAAGGCACAGACTGTCACTATTTCATAAGTGCACTGGCAGCTATGGCTCACGTGCTTCATCCTCTGCCTACCTTGCTTTATGTCACCCAAGCTAATTGGTATACAAAAGGTAAAGGGACATTTTTTAGAATAAACTGCAAAATAAGTACAATAGCCCCACCCATATGTTGTCATAACTAGCCACTTGAGATTGGCCCATTTATTTATTGCAATAATTTGCTTGATGCATTGGTTTATTATTTTCACAATTTCTAAAGGCTTTTTTATTAGTACATGTTTGCTTTACATGCAATTTGAGTGGGTAAAGTACATAATAGGGCCTGTTTCTTTTTCTGTTTTTAATCCCTGTCCTCTTCCCTCCAACATCCATCCCTCCTCCTCTAAATCTCTATTCTCCATTTTCATTCTTGTTGGTATTATTCAACCTAGCTCATGTTTATGATGAATAATTTTAACATTCATTAAATTTATTTGGTTTCTGTACATGGTATATCTTTATTCTTCTTATTTCTCCTTTCACTCTCCCTGTCTTCTCACCCTTCATCCTGTATCCCTTCTGATTTGTAATAGATCTATCCCCTTGTCTCCTTCTGTCCATCCTTTGTTGTGCCTTTTTCACCTTGTTTTACTCAAATGAAAGATACTATATGGTATTTAAGATTGTGTGTCTGATTTATTTCACTCAACGTAATATTTTTCAGGTGCATTCCTTTTTCTATGAATGTCTCAAATTTGTCCTTCTTTATAGACAAGTAGTATTCCATCATGTATAAATACCACATTTTCTTTATCCAATTGTTTCTTGATGGGTATACAAGCTACTTGCAGAATTTAGCTATTATGAACTGTGGTGCTATAAATATTGGTATGCATTAATCACTATAGTATGATGTATTTAGCTCTTTGGGGAAGATACCTGAAAGAAGGGACACACAGAATTTCTAATTTTAGTTCTTTGAGGAATTTCCAAAATAATTTTACTAGTTTACATTCCAAATAACAGTGCAGGAGGGTTCCTTTTTCACAACAGCCATGACAGGATTTGTTATTTTTTAATTTCTTGATGATTATCAGATTGCTAGTATAAGATGGAAACAGCATTAAGTTTGCTTTTCTCGAATGGCCAGAGATGTTGAACATATTTTCGTATATTTGTTAGCCAGTCATACATTTTCCTCTGAGAAGTGTCTGTTCATTTCAATAATCTATTCCTTGGGAATAGATTTTATTTTATTTTTACATTATTTAATTTTTCTTGAGTGCTTTATATATTCTAGATATTAGTCCTCTGTCTGAGAAATAGCTGGTGAAATTTTTTTCCCATTTGGTAGGTTGTCCCTTTACTCTACTAATTGATTAATTTGTTATGGAGAAGCTTTTTAATTCAATTTAATCTCATTTATTGATTCTTGTTGCTATTTCTTTTGCAGTTGGGCTTCTATTTAGGAAATTCTTTTCTACACCTATTACATCAAGTAATTTTGTGTTCTGGTGGGTCAATGTTTCTCTTTTCACATTTAAATCTTTGTGCCATTTTGATTTTAGTTTAGTGCATGGTGAGAGACATAGGTCTACTTTTAATCTTTGGCAAGTTGAAACCCAATTTTTCCAGCACCATTTATTAAAGAGGCTCTTTCCTCCAGTGAGGTTTTTTGGTTCTTTGTCAAAGATGAGATGGCTGAGTGTGTCTGGAGTTGTTTCTGAATCTTCTAATCTATTCCATTGATCCACAAATCTGTTTCTCTGCCAGTACCATGCTGTTTTTATCATAGTATCTTTGTAGCATAGGTTCATTGGGGATTGTGATACCCCTACCCTGTACTTATTGCCTAGAATTACTTTTGCTATTCTAGGTCTCTTCCTGTTCCAAGTGAATTTTTGGATTATTTTCTCAAGTTCTATAAAGTATGCTGAGGGAATTTCAGCTGGGATGGCAGTGAATCTATATAGCAGTTTTGGAAGTATGCCCATTGTCACTATATTGGTTCTTCTTATCCAGGAGCAATTGATGTCTTTCCATTTTCTTATATGCTCTTTGATCTCTTTTTTCAGAGTGCTGCAGTTTTCAGAGTAGAGGTCTTTGATTTTTTTTCATTGGGTTGATTCCTAGGTATTTCATTTATTAGGTATTTTATTTTTTGGATGCTATTGTGAAAGAAGTTGCTTCTCCAGTTCCTCTCTCAGTGAGTCTATTGTTCATGTACAGGAAAGTTATTGATTTTTTTGCATTGAACTTGTATTCAGCTATTCAACTGAATTTGGTTATTAAGTCTACAAGACTTTTGGTGGAGTTCTTGGGTTCTTCTATATCCTCTTTAATCTCTTATTTCAGAGTGCTATAGTTTTCAGAATACAGATCTTTGATTTCTTTTGTTAGGTTGATTCCTATGTATTTCACTTTTTTGGATGCTATTGTGAAGGGAGTTCCTTCTCCAATTCCTTTTTCAGTGAGTCAGCTGTTCGTGTACAGGAAAGCTATTAAATTTGGTGTGTTGACTTGGTATCCAGCTACTATACTGAATTTAGTTATTAAGTCTAGAGGACTTTTGTTGGAGTTCTTGGGATCTTCTATGTAGAGTATCATGTCATCTGCAAATAATGACAATTTGACTTCTTCATTTCCTATCTTTATTCCTTTTATTTCTTTCTCTTGTCTAATTGCTGTGGCTAATATTTCCAAAACTATATTGAACAGGAGTGGTGAGAGTGGACATCCTTGTCTTGTTCCTGATTTTAGCATGAAGTATTTCAGTTTTTTAACATTTAGTATGATGTTGGCTGTTAGTTTTTCATAGATGGCTTTTATCAGTTTGAAATAAAGACCATCTATTTCAATTTTCCATAGGGTTTTTATCATGAATGGGTGCTGGCTATTGTTGAATGCTTTTTCTGCATCTATTGAGATGATCATATGGTTTTTGTCCTTGGTTCTGTTAATATAGTGTATTATATTTATTGATTTGCATATGTTGAACCATCCCTGCATCTCTGGGATGAATCCCAGTTGGTCAGAGTATATGATCTTCTTGATGATCTTTTGCATTCTGTTTGCCAGTATCTTATTAAGGATTTTCACATCTATGTTCATTAGAGACATTGGTCTATAGTTCTCTTTTTTGGCTGGGTCTTTCTCTGCTTTGTGGATTAAGGCGATACTTGCTTCCAGGAATGAATTTGGGAGTATTGCTTCCCTTTCAATTTCATTGAAGAGTTTAAACAGTAGTGGCAGTAGTTCCTCTCTAAATGTCTTGTGGAATTCAGCAGTGGAGCTATCAGGACCTGGGCTTTTCTTCTTGGTAAGTTTTTAATTACATTTTCAATTTCATTTATTGATATTGGGTTGTTTAGAATTTTTAGGTCCTCTTTGTTCAACTTTGGTAATTTATATGTTTCTAGAAATCTGTCCATTTCTTCTATGTTTTCCATCTTATTGGTGTATAGGTTCTCAAAGTAGGTGTTAATGATCCTCTGGATTTCTGCTGGGTCCATTGTAATTTCACCCCTTTCATTCCTAATTTCATGGATTTGGGTCTTTTCTTTCCTTTTTTGATAAAGTTGGCAAAAGGTTCGTCAATTTTGTTTATTCTTTTGAGGAAAGAACTTTTTGCCTCATTGATTTTTTTGTATTGTTCTCTTAGTCTCCATTGCATTGATTTCTGCTCTGATCTTTATAATTTCCTCCCTTATATGAGCTTTGGGGTTGTCCTGCTCTTCTTTTTCTAGAGGCTTGAGGTTCAGCATTAAGTTGTTTATTTGAGCTCATTCTGTTTTCCCTAATATGGATTCATTCTGCTGGGCTTTGTGGGGTTGTAACCCTCATTGTCCTCTCCTAGAATATTGTTTAAAATTTTTTTGATGTGCTGGTTTGGTATTCCTGAAGTTCCTCAGGTGTTCTTTGTCATGAAAGTATCTTATTTTCCATCGATTGTTGTCAAGAGCAATGCTAATAATTTTAGGAATAAATCATTTGGTTAGCCTAGTTCTCCTGCCTACAGCCCAGCTATGGAATTCTGAGACATAATTCCATTTTGGCCTCCAGTCACAACTGAGACCTCAGTGATCTGGTGATGCTGTGATTCTCCAGGACAAGAAACATCCTGGGAGCTGAAAACATCCTGGGAGGAACAAACATCTACCCAGTTCCTCCTGTTCTTGGATTGTTACATCTTATTTACGCAGGATGTACTGAACTCTCTGCAAGTCATTTGTTACATTTGTTTCTCCTGATGTACTGAATAAAAGTTGCAGTAAGCTGGGGGCTTTCATCTTTGCTGTCCAGAGCAGCACTGATCAGACCCAAAGCTCAGCTTCTTCTCAGTCTCATTTTTCTACCTTTCCTGTAATTCGCCTCCTGCTGCTGTGGCTCGCAGGAGACTAGGACTTACTGCAGAGGTTCTAGTAATGTCCCCTTTCCCTGTTCCCTACAGATTGTGAAAGATAGTTTTCCAAGGTACGTCAATCTGGGTTGGAGGTTGTTTTCTTTTAGGGCATGAAATATTTCACTTCAGGCTCTTCTTGCCTTGAGGGTTTGTGTTGAGAAGTCTGCTGTGATTCTGATGTGTTTTCCTTTGTATGTGATTTGTTTCTTTTCTCTAACTGCTTGCAGAATTTTGTTCATTTGTTGGGTTTCTGGAATCTTGACTATTATATGACTAGGTGTATATATTTTTTAAGACATCTAGTTGGAGTCCTACATGCCTCACTAACATGTATATCAAGTTCTGTTCCCCTACTTTTGAAGTTTTCTGCAATTACTTCTGTAAACAATTTTTTATGTCATTTGTACTATCTCCTGTTTCTTCATTGACTCCAGTCAGTCTTATATTATTCTTCTTTGCATCATCTGACAGCTGCTGGATTGATTTTTCATGGTCCCTTGCTATTTTTAAGAAATCTTTCTTTTCTTGGTCACTAATTGCAATCCTGTCTTTTATACCTGATATTCTGTCCTCACATTGGCTCATTCTGCTGCATAAAATTTCAATGGCATTTTTAATCTCCTGGATATCTGTTTGCATCTGTTCTATGGATTCCATTTGTTTCCTATGCTGGGATTCCAACATGTTCATCAGCTCATCTATTTTTTTTTTAATCTGTGTCTGCTCTAGAGTTATTAATCATGTCTTTCAGTATGGATACAATCTCTGTTGTTATTTAAGAAATCATTTCTGATTTAATTTTTTCCAGATCCTCTTTCATTCCCAGTTCAGGGAGTCCAGGTGGATGAGTGTCAGATTTTTCTATGTCATTCCCTCTTGGGGTTGCCTTTGGTGATCTGGAAGTCTGGTTTTGAGACTTGTTTAGGCGTCTTCTCATTTCAACCAAGGAAGTCTTCTGTGCCCTTATTGAGGTGAATCTTTGCTCACATAGTGGGTTTCTATTCTCAACTACCCTCAGAGAGGATTTCTCTCTGCTGTTCACCACTGTGCCAATACCTGGGTTCAGAATGATGGCCTTCTGGATCCCCTTGCTTGGCTGTTGTCTGGGCAGGCCACTGACTGGGGCCTGTGCACCTGTGTGCCTATCCAACTGTTTTCCAGGTGGGCCATTGTCTGGGCCCTGCATGCCTAAGCCACTGGTGTCTGGACAGGGACCCAGTGGGGGCCTGTGCAACTGGGATCAGGTGGGCTTCCCAGTGGGATCTGTGTGCACTTACTGATGGTATCTGGACTGGCCTCTGCATGGGGCCTGTGTGCCTGTGCAGCTTTTTTCCAGGTGGCATTTGGCTCATGTCCTACATTCTATTTGCTAATATCTTGTTGAGTATTTTTGTGTTTGTGTTCATCAAGAAAATTGGCCTGTAGTTTTCTTTTATAATTTGTTATTTATCTGGTTTTGGAATCAGAGTGATGCTGGCTTCCATAAATTAATTTGGAAGGACTCTGTCTCCATTTCTTTGAAGAGCTTGAGAAATATAGGTGATATAATAGCCTTAAAGGTTTTGTAGAATTCAGCAGTGAAACCGTCAGGTCCTGAGCTTCTTTCAGTTGGTAGATTCTTTATTAGTGTCTCAATTTCATTGCTTGTTATTGGGTTGTTCAGCCCTTTATGTGTTCATGTGTTAGCTTTGGCAATTTGTATGAGTCAGGAATCTGTTCATTTCTTCAAAAGTTTCTAATTTGTTAAAATACAATTTTGGGGGCCAGGGATTTAGCTCAGTGGTTCCACCACCTGTCTCACAAGCGCAAGGTCCCAAGTTTGATTCCCAGTACCAAAAAAAAAAAAAAAAGACAATTGTATTATCTTTTGGATTCAGACAATGTCTGTTGTGATTTCACATTTTTCATTTCTAATTGTGTTGATGTGAGTCTTTTCTCTTTTTCTCTTGGTAATTTTGGCAAAGGGCATATCTATTCTTTTTATTCTTTCATAGAAAAAGCTCTTCAATTCATTGATTCTTTATATCTTTTGTCTAGATTTCTTAGATTTCTGCTCTAATCTTTATAATTTCCCTGCTCAATTTCAGTTTGAGCCTGGATTGTTGTTTCTCAAGTATCTTAATGTTCCTCATAAAGTTATTTATTTGGGCTTGCTCTGTTTTCTTAATGTGAGCATTGATTTCCATGAACTTCTCTCCTAGGAATGCTTTCATAGTGTCGCAGAGGTTCTGGAGGGTTGTACAATACTTTGTCATTAACTTTCAGAAATTTTTAATTTCTTTCTTGATTTCTTCTGTAACCCACTGGTTGCTTAGAAGTGTGTTGTTAAGTTTATAGACTTAGACAAAGTCATATAGTTTATGACTTTTCTGTGATTTCTTCTGTTATTGATTTCTATTTTTATTGTACAGTGGTCTGAGAGCATGCATGGGGTGATTTTGATTCTTTTATATTTACTTAAGCAGGCATTGTGGGCTAGTATGTGATCTATCTTGAAAAAAGTACCATGTGTTGCATTATCTCTTCTTGTTGGATTGTTCCCTAAACTAGTATGTAGTGACCGTTGTTTTATCTAATCTCTTTTAACTTGAAGTTAAACATGTCTGAGATTAAAATTGCTACCTCTGCTTGTTTTCAAAGTCCTGATACATGAGATATTGCTTCCTATTCTTTGATTTTCTGTCTATGATTATTTTTTGGATTAGATGAATTTCTTGAATGTAAGAGAATGTTAGATTCTGTTTTTTTATTTAGTCTTCCAATCTGTATCTTTTAATTGTAGAGTTGAGGCCATTAGTGTTGAGAGCTATTATTGAGATTTGTTGATTATTTATTATTATTGCATTCTTTCTCTGTTGGTGAAATCTTTGCTGTTCTTTTCCTGCTGGTTTTTCTGTTGTTGATTCGTTGTCCTTGCCTGGTGTTTTTATTTCATCTGGGTTTTTAGCTTTATTGGTTTTGTCAATTCTGTCTAGTATATTCTTGAGTATTTTGTAGAATTACATTGTAGCATTAGCATTCATATATCTCTTGATCTAATCTTTTTAAAGAAATTTCCTTATTTCTGTCTATTTTGAAGGAGAGTTTTGCTAGATATGCTAAGCTGGACTGGAAGTTGTTTGTTCTTAGTGCTTGAAACACTTGATTCCAAGCTCTTCTGCCTTTTAAATTTTGTGTTGAGAAGTCTCATGTAATTCTAATAAGTTTAATTTTATATGTGATTTTTAGGTTTTTTTCTGACTTCTTTAAAATTGTTTTTGTTGTTATTGTTCTTGGATATCTGGCAATTTAATAAGGATATGTCTTGGTGAGCTTCTTTTTTCATCAAAGTTGTTTGGTGTTATGGAAGCCTCACTTATTTGTATATTGAATTTGTTTCTCATATTTGGGGATTTTTCCGCTATGATTTCTGTAACTCTATTAACAAATCCATCTGTGTTCTTTTCTAGCTTTTCTCTAACACCATTTACACTTAGGTTGGTCTGCTTAGTGACATCTAGCAGCTGCTGAATGATCATTTCTTGTTCTTATTTTTTTTGTTGCTTCTTTGAGTACTTCATCATATTTTACCATTTTGTCCTCAATTTCAGATACTGTCATCACATTGCTCATTTCTGCAACTTATGAATTCTATACAGTTTTTTTTTTAATCTCAAGTATTTCTGCCTGATATCATTTTGTGGATTCTACATCTTTAATGAACTATCCATACATGTTTTGAACTATTTTGGTCAGCTCTTGCAATTTTTACTAATTTACCCTGAATTCACATTGAGCATTTCAAGTGATAATTCCATGAACTTTTAATTCATTTCCTTTTGGAAAACATCTAGTTTCTTCATCTCTTCAATAACCTGTTTTTGTAGAGTTCTGCTACCTAGTATGTATATTCCCTTACATTTATGCCTCTTTGATCTGCCTTATGAGAGTTGGGAGACTTTGGGGGTCTTCTGTTGCCTTACTTTCCCATGATCCTATGTGTATGTATATCTGCTTTTGTTTTATTTGTTTATTTATTTATTTATTTATTTGGTACAGCAGGTTGAGGTTTAGTAGAATGAGGAGAGTTGTTTATATAAAGATTTTTAGTAAGATGCTACCTCCCCATAATTTACAGTATTTTTAAGTTTATGTGTCCAGAGATAATATTTACCCCTTCAGCTATTTAATTTAAGTGAACTAAATTCTGTTCCTATGTTTTGCAGAATTACTTCTGGTTATAACAGCATCATCATTTCTGATCATACTTCACTTATATATGACAGACCTTACATTTACACTTCCACCCTTTATCTATCTGATTTGCAAACTATATTCATTTATTGTTAGCAGTTGCTCTACAATGAGTTAGCAGAAGTGGAGGGAAGAGAATGAAAGGTGAGTGAAAGAGGAGCCAGTAAGGAACGAGGTTAGTATGGGTGATAGTGATAGTTAAGAAAAAAATTTTGATGTGTGCTCAGACTCTGTTGGAGAACTTTTACTTGAATTGAATGGTTAGTGTTGAGAGTTTTAAGAAGATATTTGGAAGAGGCAAGGGTGAGATATGGGAGGAATGGGGCTGCTGCACAATGGCAAAGTAGAGGCAAAGAATTATGAAGGCAGTCCAATTAAAGTAACCCTGCAACTTTGAAAATGTTCATACAGCCAATGGTTTCCCTTGGGGATTTTGAAATGACACCACCTCTGGTCTTAAGGTTGATGTACTGTTTAGGGCCTGTGCATGTTAGTGGGCCACACTTAATAGTTGTAAAAGAAGATGCAGTGTCAGATGAGGAGGAGGAAGATGATGTAAAACTCTTAAATACTGTACATCTGGAAAGTGATCTGCCACTGGAAGTGGTACTAAGGTTCCACAGAAAATAGTAAAACTAGCTGCTGCTGAAGAAAATGATAAAGGTGATGATGATTTTGATGATGAGGAAACTGAGGAGAAAGCTCCAGTGAAGAAATCAATATGAGATACTCCAGCCAAAAATGCACAAAAACTCAAACCAGAATGGAAAAGCCTCAAAACCACCAATATCAAGATCAAAAGGCCAAGAATCCTCCACAAAAACAGGAAAAGAAAACCTCCTGAAATGCTGAAAGAACCTAGTTCCAAAGAAGACATTAAAGTAAAAATGCAAACAAGTACAGAAAAATGTGACACTTTTCCCAAAGTGGAAGCCAAGTTTATCAATTATGTGAAGAATTGATTCCAATGACTGACCACAAGGCTATTCAAGATCTCTGACAGTGGAAAGTCTCTTTCAGAAAACAGTTTAAACAGTTCATTAAAAGTTTCCACCATGGGGCTGGGAATTCAGCTCAGTGGTACCAGGCCTGCCTCGCAAGCGCAAGATCCTGAGTTCAATCCCTAGTATGAAAAAAAAAGTGTCCACCTTATTTCATTTCTGTAACAGTTGATATCCAGATGTTTTATAATGCAAAGTGAGAACATTCCCTACTGTGATTTACAAATGTTGTCCAGGTTTCATTGTAAAGAAGTGTTGTCCCAAATGCCTGTTTAGTTTTTAAAGATGGAACTCCACTCTTTTCATAGTTTTAAGTATGTATGGAATGTTAAGTTAGGAAACAACATGAATGTTATGTTAGGACAGTAGTGGTGGTCAGACATGATGGTGGGGAGACAAAAATATACATGTGAAATAAACTCAGTATTAAAAAGGAAAAAGAAGGGCAGGAGATTTAGCTCAGTGGTTCTGTCGCCCGCCTTGCAAGCGAAAGGTCCTGAGTTCGATCCCCGGTCCCAAAAAAAGAAAAAGAAAAAGAAAATAGAGACAAAGATTTGAATAGATTTTTTAAAAAATTTTGTTGGTACATTTTAGGTATACAATATAATGTCATTCATCATTGGAAATTTGCACCTTTACATAATCTCTCCTGGTTCTTATTTTTCCCCCTTCCTCTGCCTTCCCTTCAACCCTTCCATCCCTCCATCCCTCCCTATTGAATAGATGTTTCTCCATGTAAGATATACAAATAGCCAAGGACTTGGAAAGATGCTCAACATCACTAACCATCAAAAAAATGTAAATGAAAACGACAATGAGATATGACCTAAGCCTATTAGAGTGGCCACTAGTAGAACAATAACTAGTGATAAAAAATAAAAGAAAAACAGAAAATAAGAACTAAGTGTTAGATCACTTGCATAGAATTTGTGAGGCTCTGGAGTTTGATCCATAGTCCTGCCCATAAAAACCCACATTTTAAAAGAGTATTGGCAAGGATTAGGAGAAGAGGGATCTCTTGTACTCTGTTGGCTAGTATGTAAAAAAAAAAAAAAAAAAAAAGGTACAGCTATTGTAGAAAACAATAGAGAGGCTTCTCAAAAAATTAAAAGTAAAATTACCACGTGATCAAACAATACCATTTCTGGATATATATCCATAAAAATTGAAAGCAGGTTCTCAAAGAGATATTTGCACACCTATGTTAACTACATTATTCACAATAACAAAGAGTTATAAACAATCCAAACATCTACCAATGCATTAATGGATAAAGAAAATATGGTATATATTTGAAATGGAATATTATTCAACACTGAGGAAGCAAAAAATCCTATCACATACCACAGCATAGATAAAGTTTGAGAACATAATGTTCAGTGAAATAAGCCAGTAACAAAAAGACCAACCCTTATAGAATGGTAGTTTCCAGAAGTAAGTGATGAGGGGAGATGTAGTTCAATGAGCATAGAGTTTCACTTTTGCAAGATGAAAAAGTTCTAGAGATTTGGTGCCCAACAATGTGAATATAGTCAACACTATTGAATTGTTTACTGAAGAGTGGTTAAAAAAAATTTTTAATTATGCATTTTTATGACAATTAAAAGGTAAAAACAATAGAAGAAGCAGTGGCCTGAAAAACACTTGTGCATAGGGGCTTATTGGCTTGCTAGGCCTAGAATAATGTCATGATATGAATGAACCCAGGGATGGTCTATGACAGGATACCAGATTACATTAAAGCAGATAGCCAAAAGCCACCAGACAGCAGAGAAGCCAACCACAGAGATATACAAGGGTCACAGCAGAGATCTACTGAGCCAGACTCCAATCTGCAGCACCAGTTGAACACAACCCACACAGTTAACCTACACATTTTAAAGCTAAATAATAATTGTTGTCTGAGAAAGAGAAAACAAAAAAGAGAAATCACTCATCACTTACAACCTGCCACTTAGAGGGACCTAATAGTGAATTTACTTAAATTGTGTGTATGTATGTAAACATAGATGCACATTAATATTTTGGAAGTATATGTACTGATTCTTTTCTGGTCTGATAATGTATTTCTCTGGTTTCAATTGTATGATCTTCATAGTGCCCTGTTGTGGGGCAATATTATAATATAGAAAATAATAGCTACATAACCATTTTAGGGCTATATATTATCGATAACCATGACTATTTTAGGTAGTGAATTCTTAGACATGAAATAACTGTGTAAAAGCTATATAAAATAAATTACTCATGTCTTAAAATCTCAGTTAAATCTCAATTAAAATCTTCAGTTATAGGAAGTATCTATCTTAATTAACTGAATCCTCTTTAGATTGGAAAGGGGAAGTAAATTTTCTTTTCACATCTAGTTACTAAATTATACGTTTTTTTCTAAATTCAGCATTGTTTCACTGTGAATAATTTATTAACCAAGCTGGTGCACAAACCAAGAAAGATATCTTCAAGCAATGAGAACAGATATTAATGGATACATTGTTCTTTTAGATGAGTGAAACACAAATGCAACCTAAATAGAAAAAAAAAATTGCTGTAGTTTTAATGTCTATATGGCCTATAAAATGTAACCGATTTTCAAGTGTCAGTGGTAAAATACAGCATAAATATTTGAGACAGAAAAAAGGCACTAAGCTGTATATGCTAATAATGCTATAAGAACCACTAAACTGAATGTGAATAAATGTGTTCAAAATATTTAGTTTTATCCATACCACTGAAGAAATAACATTAAGGTATAGTTATCATTTATTTCCATTTATTTTAAATGTCAGTCAATCTACAAATGGCACATATCAGAACGCTATTCCGTGGAAAATTTTTATTAAAATGACATGGATCAATTATTTTCTTATTAAGTAAAGCTTCATCATAGCTAAATATTTTGGCCTTCAAGCAAAGGAACTCCTTGTTCTTTTCAACTAAGGAATAAATAAATGTCAATTTCTTCTTATTCCTTGCAATGCATGTATGACTTGGGTCATACACTTGTGTGTGGATGGGGAAAAAAAGAATACTACTTTTACTTCTTTGTCTGAGAAATGTCTGTTCATTTCAGATGCCCATTTTTGAATGGGGTCTTTATATTTGGGGGTCTGATTTTTTTAAGCTCTTTATATATTCTAGATAGTAGACCTTTGAGCAACAGCTGCTAAAAATTTTTTCCCACATTGTGGGTTGTCTCTTAGCTCTGTTGGTGGTTTCTCTTGCAGTGCAGAAGCTTTTTAATAAGATAAGATCCCAGTTGTTGATTCTTTGTGCCAGTTCCTGTGCTACTGAGGTTTTGTTCATAAGGTCTTCTCCTATGCCAATGTCTTGGAGAGTTCTACCTAACTTAGCTTCTAGTAGGTTTAGTGTTTCTGTGTAAATACCAAATAGTTTCTCTGGTGTGAGAAACTGAAAGTGTAAACGAGAATTAAAATGATTAAAACAAATAGCTGATAATTTGAAATAGTAAGAAAAGGTCCAAAGTGGTAGGGAAAGTGGGAGGGGAAGGGGAAAGGAAAGAAGGGAAAGGAAAAATTATGAGAAAAGGAAAAAATGGAAACAAAGTCTTTGTAAATAGGGAAGGGTGGAGGGGCTGAAGGGAGGACAGGGAATGGGGAAAAAATAAGAACCAAGATACATCATGTACAGGTACAAGTACCCAATGATAAATGTAAATGTATTGTATACCTAAAACATACCAATAAAAGAATTTAAGGGGGAAAAAAAGAGTACTACTTGCTTAAGCATACTAGAGCAGTTAGCTTGTACCCAAGATGATGAGCACAGAATAGGACATTTGGATAATGTTCAATAATCAGTGATTTACTGGGTGACTAATATCTTTGTGGTTTCTCCTATAAGCACAGAGACCCTAGTTACCATCAATAATGTATTAATGGAGTTTTGACAGTTCTTGGCAAATATCTGTAAATATTCTTTTGAAAATTAGCATAGCTTTTTAGACAAATAGAAGCCAATATCTAGGCCTCTATGTTGATGTGTGGACCAAATCATAAGTGGGCTGCTTGGGAGATAACTATTTCTATAAAGTTTGAAAATCTTGACATGAAATTACATCATCCTTAAACACAAAACCTCCATTTCCAATTCCTGAAGTGTGTATGTGTGTTGGAGGAGAGGTCAATGTGTGTAACTAGGAAAGCACTTCCAGTCATATCACAGTTGGGGGAAAGAGTCACACTGAACCCCAATAAAACTGCATCTACTACTGCTCCCTGAACTTCATACACAAAGAAAATGGTGAAAAAACAGCTTATAGATATATAACAATGGAGCCAAGTGTGAAATTGAGCACTGAGAACAAATCTAAAAAGATGGTGTCAACTGTATTTTGGCAATTCTTAAAAATAATTTTATTTCTTTTGGCAGTGGTCACTGGGATCAGGAACCTACTTCCCCACCACTACCACCCTCACCACTTCCATTTCTTGAAGTGGAAACAGAAGCTTGTCTGGGGACATCAGATAAAATTTTGTTGAAACACACATTATGGAGGGTGTAAAATCCCCACGTTTATCTTTTAAACTATTTCTATTGATGAATTATTAATTTTGATGTTATGAGTTTTATTATATTAATCTGTACGTAATGAAAATAAAATATCAGTAAAGTAAAATATCAAATTTTTAATATGTAGTGAGTGTTTAGAATAGACATAAACATTTTCACATCAGCTGTTTACTTGTTTATGAAACCTAAAAGATAACATCAGAAATAAATATCTATGTGAATTACAATGAAAATATGAACAAAAGTCTGTCACAGAAATAATTATTGCTTCAATTGTCACACCCAAGGCAATCTTTACACATGACAACTACATGTTTCATACACAAGTCTCACTTACACTTATAGCACACATGTTTTATTTTCCTGTCCTTCTTTAAGGGCACAGTTGATATCTTTTTGCTTTTTCTGTTGTCATAGTAGGTCTTCGTGATGTTGCACCTGCCTATTCACTTGTCATTCACCAGTCTGCTCCAGAATATTTTTGCATAGTTCCTTGGGCAGAAACATTTTGTTCTTCTTCTGTTGTTAAATGATCTCTTATCAGTTCCAGTCCCAATCCTCTAAGAAAATTTCTCTGTGATATTTTGCAATTGTCATTTTCTTTGGAAACTACAAAATTACTAACCGCACACATGTGTAGGGTCAATAAAACACTATAATTGGCCAACACATTGTGTTTTGAGTGACATCATAGTTGCTACAGAACTCATCAACATATACTCTGCCCCTTGTTTTGTTGTAAAAAGTTACCATCTCTAACTTCATTTTTGTTGAGGTATCCCTGTCAATCTTGCCATCATGGTACAGCAGTACCGCTTTGTTTTACTTTGCCATATATGAGGCAAGTATTACGTCTCTCTAAAATCCAAAGATTACACCATGAAATTTTCTGGTTTGAGCTTGTGACATTTCATTGGGAATCTCTGCTTTGTTCTTGTGTATAGTTCCTATGCTGATCAACTTGTGCTTTCTTAGAGAATGTACTATCAATGGGTAACTGGTAAACCAATTGTCAAATGTCATATTCTGATTAGTTTGGGAGATAGGAGCAACAAGTCTGTTTAAAAAATCATTTGATTTATTACTGCGTGAAGAAGATCTGGTGGCTGAGTTCCAGGATAAATTTCTAAATTGGAAGTACAGTATGTCTTCACATCTACCAGAGTATATGTTTTATACCACTGGCCAATGCTTTGTGTTTTGAGTAACATCATAGTTACTGTATAACTTGTCAACAGTATTTACTCTTTCAATTTTTTGTAAAATATGACTATTTCTGGCTTTGTGTTGAGAATTCACTATCAATCTTGTTTGCTTGTTCAGTTTTTCTTGTTTGTTTTTTTTGTTTTGTTTTGTTTTTAATTCTTTTATTGGTACATTTTAGGTATACAATTCGTTTACATTTATCATTGGGTGTTTGTACCTGTACATGATGTATCTTGGTTCTTATTTTTTTCCCCATTACCTGTGCACCCTTCAACCCCTCCAGCCTTCCCTATTTACATAGATTTCATTTCCATTTTTTTTCCTTTTTCATAGGTTTTCCTTTCCCTATTTCCTTTCCCCTTCCCCTCCCTTCACTCCTTCGTCTTTGGATCGTTTTTCCTCTTTCAAATTATCAATTATTCATTTTAATCATTTTAACTCTTGTTTACATTATCAGTTTCTTATACTAGAGAAACTATTCGGTATTTACACATGTGTGTGCTATTTATTTCACTAAAGAGGATGGCCTCGATATGCATCCATTTAGCTATAAATGACTCTAGTTTTTCGTTCTTTATGGCTGAGTAGTACTCCATTTTATACAAAAACCACATTTTCTTTATCTAGTTTCCAGTTTATGGGCACTTGGGCTGTTTCCAAGCTTTAGCTATTACAAACTGTGCCGCTATGAACATGGGTGCACATATATCGCTGTGGTATGATTCTTTTAATTCTTTTGGGAAGGTACCCAGCAGGGGAATAGTTGGGTCAAATGGGACCTCTAGTCCTAGTTCTTTGAGGCATCTCCATACTGACTTCTACAGTGGTTGCACCAGTCTGCACTCCCACCAACAATGGAGAAGGGTTCCTTTCTCCCCCACACCCCAGCCAGCATTTGTTATTGGTTGATTTCTTGATAGCAGCCATTCTTTCTGGGATGAGGTGGAATCTCAGTGTTGTTTTCATCTGCATCTCTCGAATGGTGAGTGATGTGGAACATTTTTTCATATATTTGTTTGCTTCTTTCACTTCTTTTTCTGAGAAATGTCTGTTCATTTCAGATGCCCATTTTTGAACTGGGCCTTTGAACTGGGGGGGGGGTCTGATTTTTTTCAATTTTGTATATATTCTAGATAGTAGTCCTTTGTCTGAGGTACAGATGGAAAAAAATTTTTCCCATATTGTAGATTGTCTGTTAGCTCTGTTGGTGGTTTCTTTTGCAGTGCAAAAGCTTTTGAATAAGATGAGATCCCAGTTGTTGATTCTTTCTGTGAGTTCCCATGCTGCTGAAGTTTTGTTCATGAAGTCTTTTCCTATGCCAGTATCTTCAAGAGTTCTACCTAACTTATCTTCCAGCAATTTTACTGTTTCTCTCTTAATATTTATATCTTTAATCCACTTCGATCTTAGTTTAGTGCATGGTGATAGTTATGGGTCTAGTTTTAATCTCTGGCAGGTTGAAATCCAGTTTTTCCAACACCATTTATTAAATAGGCTATCTTTCCTCCAATGAGGGTGGTTGGCTCCTTTGTCAAAGATGAGGTGGCTGAGCATGTCTGGAGTTGTTTCTGGATCTTCTAATCTATTCCACTGATCCTCAGGTCTGTTCCTTTGCCAGTACCATGCTGATTTTATCACAGTAGCTTTGTAGTATAGTTTCAAGTTGGGGATTGTGATACCCCAGCTATGTCTCTGTTGCTTAGAATTGCTTTAGCTCTTCTAGGTCTCTTCTGGTTCCAAATGAATTTTTGGATTGTTTTCTCTAGTTCTGTGAAGTATATTGTTGGAATTTCAATTGGCATTGCATTGAATCTATACAGTAGTTTTGGAAGTATGGCCATTTTCACTATATTGGTTCTTCCTACCCAGGAACGAGGGATGTCTTTCCATTTTCTTATATCCTGCTTGATCTCTTTTTTGAGGGTGCTGTAGTTTTCAGTGTAGAGGTCTTTTGCTTCCTTTGTTAGATTGATTCCTAGATATTTCATTTTTTTGGATGCTATTGTAAAAGGAATTGTTTCCCTAGTTTCTCTCTCAGTGAGTCTGTTATTTGTGTACAAGAAAGCTATTTTTTTTTTAGCGTTGACCCTGTATCCAGCTACACTACTGAATCTGTCAATTAAGACTAGAAGTCTTCTCGCAGATTTTTTTGGGTCTTCTATGTAAAGTATCATATCATCAGCAAATAATGACAGTTTAACTTCTTCTTTTCCTATCTTTATTCCTTTTTTCTTTCTCTTTTCTAATCACTGTGGCTAATGTTTCCAGAACTATATTGAACAGGAGTGGTGATAGTGGGCATCCTTGTCTTGTTCCTGATTTTAGTGTGAAAGTTTTCAGTTTTTGACCATTTAGTATGATGTTGGCTGTTGGTTTTTCATAGATAGCCTTTATTAGGTGGAGATACAGACCTTCTATTCCAATTTTCTGTAGGGTTATTTTCATGAATGGTGCTGTATTTTGTCCAATGCTTTTTCTGCATCTATTGAGATGATCATTTGGTTTTTGTCTTTGACTCTGTTAATATGGTGTACTACATTTATTGATTTATGAATGTTGAACCAACCTTGCATCCCTGGGATAAATCCGACTTGGTCAGGGTGTATGATCTTCTTGATTACCCTCTGTATTCTGTTTGCCAGTATCTTGTTGAGGATTTTTGCATCTATGTTCATTAGGGAGATTAGCCTGTAGTTCTCTTTTTGGGTTGGGTCTTGCCCTGGTTTTGGAATCAAAGTATCACTTGCTTCCAGGAATGAATTTGGAAGAATTGCTTCCCTTTCAATTTCCTTGATGAGTTTAAAGAGTAATGACATTAGTTCTTCTTTAAATGTCTTGTAAAATTCAGCAGTGAAGCCATCTGGACCTGGGCTTTTTTTTATTGCTAAATATTTTGTTACATTTTCAATTTCTCTCATTGTAATTGGGGTTTTTAGAATTTCTATATCTTCTTCATTTAACTTTGGCAATTTGTTTGTATCTAGGAATCTGCCCATTTCTTCTGTGTTTTCCATTCTACTGGAGTAGAGGTTCTCAAAGTAGGTATTGATGATCCTCTGGATTTCTGTTGGATCTATTGTGACTTCACCTTTTTCATTCTTAATTGCATGTATTTGTGCCTTTTCCTTCCTTTTTTTGCTAAGGTTGGCTAAAGGTTTATCAATTTTATTTATTCTTTCAAAAAACCAACTGTTTGATTCATTGATTTTTTTGTATCATTCTCTTAGTCTCCATTGCATTGATTTCTGCCCTGATCTTTATAATTTCCTCTCTTGTACAAGCTTTAGATTCATTATCCTCTTCTTTTTCTAGGTGCTTGAGGTTCTGCATTAGGTTATTTATCTGAGTTTTCTCTGTTTTCTTAATATGGGCATTCACTGCTATGAATTTCCCACATAGAACTGCTTTCATGATGTCCCATAGATTCCTGTATGTTGTGCTGGCATTTTCATTTACTTGTAGAAACTGTTTAATTTCTTCTTTAATTACTTCTGTGACCCATTGGTTGTTCAAGAGGGTGTTATTCAGTTTCCATGTGTTTGTTGGGGTTTTGTGGTTTCTTATGTTATTGATCTCCTATTGTATTGCACTATGGTCTGATAATATACAGGGGATAACTTTGAATCTTTTACATTTACTTAGATATGTCCTATGAGCTAGCATGTGGTCTATTCTGGAGAATGACCCATGTGCAGCTGAAAAGAATGTGTATTCTGATTTTGTGGGGTGGAACACTCTGTAAACATCTTATTAAATCCATTTGTTCAATAGCTTGGTTCAGTTCTAGAATTTCCTTGTTAACTTTTGTCGAGATGATCTGTCTATTTGTGATAGTGGGGTATTGAGGTCCCCTACTACAATTGGGTTGGTATTTATTTGGTTTTTCATGTCTATTAATATTTGTTTTGTATAGTTGGGGGCATTTGTATTTGGTGCATATATATTTAGGACTGTCATCTCTTCCTCTTGGATTGTCCCCTTCACAAGGATGTAGTGACCATCTTTGTCTCTCTTAATTAGTTTTGGTTGAAATCTACTTTGTCTGCAAATAAGATTGTTGCCCCTGCTTTCTTCTGGGTTCCTGTGGCATGAACTGTTTTCCATCCATTTACTTTCAGTCTATGAGTTTCTTTTTGAGTTAGGTGTGTTTATTGTATACAGCATATTGTTGCATTTTCCTTTTTAATCCATTCTGCCAGTCTATTTCTTTTGATTGGTGAATTGAGGCCATTAACATTGATGGTTATAATTGATAGATATTGATTTATCCTTGCCATGATGTTTTACTTTTGTTGGCTCTTTTATTTCTTATTTTTCCCCCTTTCCCTTTAGTGTCTTACCTTGCCTGGTGGGTTCTCTCTGTTGGGCCACATGGAGTTGTGGCCTTCATTGTTTTTTTCTAGGATATTGTTTAGAATTGCTTGTAGTGCTGGTTTGGTGTTCATTAAATTTCTCGGGTGTTCTTTGTTGTGGAAGTATCTAATTTCCCCATTGATTTGGAAAGATTATTTTGCAGGATACATCAGTCTAGGTTGGAAGTTATTTTCTTTTAGGGCTTGAAATACTTCACTCCAGGCTCTCCTTGATTTGAGGGTTTGTGTTGAGAAGTCTGCTGTGATTCTGATGGGCTTTCCTTTGTAGGTGATTTGTTTCTTTTCTCTAACTGCTTGTAGGATTTTGTTTTTCTGTTGGGTTTCTGGGATCTTGACTATTATATGTCTAGATGTAGATTGTTTTTAATCATGGCTAGTTGGATTTCTCTATGCCTCGCTTATCTGTATGTCCAATTCTCTACCTCTGTCTGGGAAGTTTTCCACTATTATTTCTGTGAAAAGTTTTTTATGTCAATTGTGCTTTCTCCTGTTTTTTCATGGACTCCTGTCAGTCTTATGTTATTCTTCTTTGCATCATCTAGCAGTTGTTGGATTGATTTCTCATGGTCCCTTACTGTTTTTAAGAAATCTCTATTTTCATGGTCTCTAACTGTGATTCTGTCTTCTATATCTGATATTCTATCTTCAGATTCCCTTAATCTACTGTGGGTACTTTCAATGGAGCTTTTGATCTCCTGAATGTCTGTTTGAATCTGTTTGTTTCATGGATTCCATTTCTTTCTTATGTTGGGTGATCATAGTTTCCATTTCTTTCTTATGCTGTGTATTCATGGCTTCCAGCATGTTTCTGAGCTCATCTATTGTTTTTATCTGTTTCTGTTCTAGATCCTTTAATCATGTCTTTCACTCTGCTTACCATCTCTGTAGATATCTGAGAGATTGTTTCTGCTTTTAATTTTTCTAGAGCTTTATTCATCTGTTTTGTCACTTCCTGTGCTATCAGTTCAGGGTATCCAGGTGGTTGGTTATAGGACTTTTCCATCTCATTTCCCCCAGGATTTACCCTTGGTGGGGTGGAAGTCTGAGTTTGTGCCTTGCTTAAATGTCTTCTCATTTTTATTTTTGGTAATGTCCTTGGTTTAACTACTGGGTTGATAGCTTGAAATTGCTTATTGTAGGTATCTTTGTTGCTTGTAATTAGAATCCTTATTATGATTGCTTCTCAGAGATGTCTTCCAGATATAGCAGGTCTTTAAGTTTTGAGTCTCTAATGACTCTACGGCTAACTCATTTTCCTTATTCTAGGAAGGTTCATTGACTAGTTCAATAACAACACCTTAGCCCAATTGATACAATCAGCAACACCATTGCATCACGTACATCTTCGAAAATGACATTTTGTGGTAGTTATTAATCTATCACCTTTAGCTGTGTGAATTAAATCTAGATTGAGGACCAACCCAACATATAGTGAATAAACTCTTCAGTATAACAACTTTACTCTTTGGGATGGGGAGTTAGAAGGGGTTGGGCAGGGAGGGACAGATGGAAAGAAGGATAGGGGAAGGTTAGCAGTGTGGCCAGAGGACACAGGTGAGAAGGAAAAAGAGAATAATAGGAAAATAAAGAAGAACTCTGAATGAGGACCAAAACAGGGACAAAAAGGGAAGATGAACAATGTGGGAGAGCAAGAGAGTGAGTGTAAGAGAGAGAGAAAGGAAAGAGAAAAGAAAGAAGAAAAGAAAAGAAAAAAAGGAGAGAAAAACAAATATTTGCAAAGAGTAGGAAAAAAAATTAAAGATAAGAGGAGCAAAAGAAAAGAAAAGAGAATAAATCTAAACTAATAATACTAATTTTGGGAACAAAAAATAACAATGAAGATGAAGGGCCTCTTTCAGGGTATGTCTGTGCTGTCACAATAGACAAGGTGGGTAGCAGTGTGCAGATATAAGTCAATGAGTCTCAGTAAGCTAGTTGCAGACCCATGAGATTCAGGCAGATTTCTGTCTGCAAGTTCCAAGTTGGGCTCCCTGTCCTCCTGTAGGGTTGAACTGTGCAGAGTTGTATTGCAGGTTCCAGCTGCCCTTCCCCTGAATATAGACCCAGTCCTGATGGGAGATGAAGATGACTCCAACTGACCCAGTACGGTAGTCTGGTGGTCCAGTGTCCTCTGCGTCTTTGTAGTGTGGAACCAGGCGGCTGTACAGAGAAGAGGCCAGAGGAGTGGGGCGGGGGTGTCCAGTGGATTGCTGCCAGGGTGCGGGCTGATTCGGCATTTTCCACGGGACTCGCAACCTTCGTAGGGCGTCCGCAGACCTGCCTGTCTGCAGCGGGCTGATTTGGTGTTTTCCCCGTGATGCAACTCGTTTGCTTGTTCGTTTTGAGAAATGGTATCACTACAGGCTAGCCTTGAACTCGCTATGTATCGTAGGCTGACCTTGAACTCACAGGATCCTCCTGCCTCTGCCTCCCAATTACAGGCAAACACTACCATGCCTGATTTCACTATCAATCTTATGGTGTAACATTGAGTGTATCAATATTACTCTGTATTTCTTCACCATAATATAGTTCAGGCTAGCCTGAAACTCACTATGTTGCACAGGCTGACCTTGAACTCACAGGATCCTCCTGCCTCAGCCTCGCTAGTGCTGGGATTATAGGCATGGAACACCACTCCCAGCATCACTATGAATCTTATTATCATGTTGTAAGGTTGACAGTATCAATACTACTTTGTTTTTCTTCACCATAGAGGAGGCCAATGTTATTTCTTTCTGAAATCCAAAGACTGTACTATACATTTCTCTATTGTGAACTTGCAATTTTTTTTCAGGAATCTCTACTTTGTTTTTGTGAATAGTCCCTGTGCTGGTCAACTGGTGTTCTTTTAGCAAATGTAGCATCAATGGGTAGCTCATGATCCAATTGTTGAATGTGACATTTGGGTTACTTTTTGAAATAGGTGCAACAAGCCTGTTCACAGCATCACACAGTTTATTACTGCACAAATAAAGATCTGGTGGCTGAGTTCCAGGATAAATTTCTAAATTCAAGGTGTAAAATGTCTTCACATGCTCCAGAGCATATATTTGTATACCATATTGGGAAGATTTATTTGGCATATATTACTGAAGCCTTCAACAACCATGAAATGATGCAAGTTGTTTGTCAATTGTCATGTATTCAGATGGTGTATAAATTGCTTGAGAGTTTGAAACAAAGCCTTCAAAAAATGAGCGAATATAAACCAAATGGTTGGACTTTTTCCTCTTGACTTTCTTGGTGGGTCTTTTTGTCATCAAAACGTAGGCAATTTTGAAAAAAACCAAACCTCCTGAGTGTCGTTATAGTTCTAAAAATCTGAATGTCACTTCTGTCATGTTTCCATAAATCCTTTAGATTCTGACAATTAGAATTATAAAGTCCTGCTCTGGAGGCTTTTAGTTCAGATAGTGAGGTATTATAATAAATATATTTTTGAGTGTTACTATTGAAGCATATGGAATATTTACTTGTATACTTTACTAGTGTATTTCAAAACATCTTGTAGTTTATTGTCTTTACAGACAATTTCCAACATTGAACAGGAGTGTTGTCATTCCTTCCGATAGGTTTCATCCCTGGCAAGAACCTAGTAACATTTTCTGACCTAGTTCTAACATTAGATCATTCTGGTATACATGTCCAATTTATAGTATTTTGACTAGTCAAATATTTATTTACATTAATGTTTTCTTCCCCTTCTGAAGCAAGATCTTCATTCTGTACTTTTCTATCTGTCATATCTTGCTAACTTCTTTGGCTCACATGATCCAAGTCATCATTGCTAACTGAATCACCTGAGGAATCACTTTCAACCTCCTCACACAGTTGTAAAAGTGGATTTTCATGCCACATTGTACTGAATTGTGCTAACTCTACAAGAAAAATCAAATGAAAACATTAATAAAAATTATAAATACACAAAAATGTAACATGGCACATAACATGGGTATTCATCCAGTGCAGCTACTGAGACATACAAGCAGATACTGTTATGCTAACATAAATATTTTCATTAGAAAAATATGGTTGGGGTGACTTTTACCCACCATAATGTGCCTTGTGGTATCACTAAGAAAAGTACTTTGACATTTGATTCTTTCTTTCTTCTTAGTTTTGAAGCTTTGCATGACTTTCGCAGACAGAACTGACAACACCAACATCAGATTATAGTGCAATTAAACTGGAGATCAATATCATAAGAAACTACAAGAACTTCACAAACAGATGGAAATTGAATAGTACTCTCCTGAACAACCAATGGGTTACAGAGGAAATAAAAGAAGAAATTAGACAGTTTAGGGCCAAAGATTTAGCTCAGTGGCACCACACCTGGCTCCCAAGCACAAGGTCCTGAGTTCAATCCCTAGTACTGAGGCAAAAAAGAAAGTTTATACAGTTAAATGATAATGCCAATACAGCAAACAGGAGTCTATAGGACACAATGAAAGCAATTCTATGAGGGAAATTCATAGCAGTGAATGCTCACACTAGGAAAACAGACCCAGCGCAAATAAACAACCTAATGCTGAACCTTAAGCTCCTAGAAAAAGAAGAGAAAGACAACCCCAAATCTCATACAAGGGAGGAAATTATAAAAATCAAAGTAGAAATCAATGCAATGGAGACTAAGAGAACAATGCAAAAAAAAATCAATGAATCAAAGAGTTGGTTATTCAAAAGAATAAATAAAATCAATAAACTCTCAGAAAATCTTACCAAGAAAAGGAAAGAAAAGGCTCAAACCCATGAAATTAGGAATGAAAAAGGTGAAGTCACAACAGATCCATCAGAAATCCAGAGGATCATCAATATCTACTTCAAGAACCTGTACTCTAATACAATGGAAAACACAGAAGATATGGACAGATTCCTAGATACATATGAATTGCCACAGTTAAATGAAGAAGATATAGAAATTCTAAACAATTAGAATGAGTGAAATAGAAAATGTAATTAAAAATTTATCAACAAAGTAAAGCCCAGGTCCTGATGGCTTCACTAGTGAATTCTACAAGACATTCAGAGAAGAACTATTGCCACTAATCTTTAAACTCTTCAATGAAATTGAAAGAGAAGTAATACTTCCAAATTCCTTCTTGGAAGCAAGTGTTACTTTGATTCCAAAAGCATAAAAAGACCCAACCAAAAAAGAGAACTACAGAACAATCTCCCTAATGAACATAGATGCAAAAATCCTCAACAAGATACTGGCAAACAGAATATAGAGGGTCATCAAGATCATACACTCTGACCAAGTGGGATTTATCCCAGGGATGCAAGGATGGTTCAACATATGTAAATCAACAAATGTACCACACTGTATTAACAGAGCCAAGGAAAAAAACCATATGATCATCTCAATAGATGCAGAAAAAACATTTGACAAAATCCAACACCCATTCATGTTAAAAACCACCCTACAGAAAATTGGAATAGAAAGTCTTTATCTCAACCCAATGAAGGCTATCTATGAAAAACCAACAGCCAACATCATACTAAATGGTCAAAAACTGAAAACCCTCAATCTAAAATCAAGAACAAGACAAGGATGTTCACTATCACCATGCCTGTTCAATATAGTTCTGGAAACATTAGCCACAGCAATTAGACTAGTGAAAGAAATAAAAGGAATAAAGATAGGAAAGGAAGAAGTTCAACTGTCATTATTTGCTGATGATATGATACTCTACATAGAAGACCCAAAAAACTCTACCAAAAGACTTCTAGACATAATTGACAGATTCAGTAGAGTAGCTGGATATAAGGTCAATACTCAAAAATGAATAGCCTTCTTGTACAGAAATAACAGACTCACTGAGAAAGAAATTAGGGAAACAATTCTTTTCACAATAGCATCCAAAAAATGCAATATCTAGGAATCAATCTAATGAAGGCAGCAAAAGACCTCCACATTGAAAGCTACAGCACTCTGAAAAAAAGAGATTGAAGAGGATATAAGAAAATGGAAAGACATCACTTGCTCATTGGTAGAAAGAATCAACATAGTGAAAATGGCCATACTTCCAAAACTGCTATATAGATTCAATGCAATTCCGATTGAAATTCTAACAGTATATTTAACAGAACTAGAGAATACAATCCAAAAATTCATTTGGAACCAGAATTGACCTAGAATAGCAAAAGCAATTCTAGGAAACAGAGACATGGCAGGTGGTATCACAAACCCTAACTTGAAACTATACTACAAAGCCACTGTGATAAAAATAGCATGGGACTGGCAAAGAAACAGACCTGAGGATCAGTGGAATAGATTAGAAGATGCAGAAACAACACGAGAAATACCCAGCTACCTCATCTTTGACAAAGGAGACAACCATCATCACTGGAGGAAAGATAGCCTCTTTAATAAATGGTGTGGGAAAAACTGGATTTCAACCTGCCAGAGATTAAAACTAGACCTCCGTTTTTCACCGTACACTAAACCAAAATCAAAGTGGAATAAAGATCTAAATATTAAAACAGAAACACTAAACTTGCTGAAAAATAAGTTATGTAGAACTCTCCAAGACATTGGCATAAGAAAAGATTTCATGAACAAATCCTCAGTACCGTGGGAACTAGCACCGAGAATCAACAACTGGGATCTCATTTTAGTAAAAAGCTTCTGCACTACAAGAGAAACCACCAACAGAGCTAAGAAACAACCTATAATGTGGGAAAAATTTTTTACCAGCTGTTCCTCAGACAAAGGTCTGCTAACTAGAATATATCAATAACTCAAAAAAATCAGACCCCCCCAAATATAAAGAATCAATTCCAAAATGGGCATGTGAATTAAACATACATTTCTCAGACAAAGAAGTAAAAGCAGCAAATAAATATATGAAAAAATGTTCAACATCGCTGGTCATTTGAGAGATGCAGATGAAAACAACACTGAGATATTACCTCACCCTAGAAAGAATGGCTGCTATTAAGAAATCAACCAAAAACAAATGCTGGTGAGGGTGTGGGGAGAACGGAACCCATCTCCACTGTTGGTGGGAGTGCAGACTGGTGCAACTGCTGTGGAAATCAGTATGAAGATACCTCAAAGAACTAGGACTAGAGGTCCCATTTGACCTAGCTATTTCTCTGCTGGGTATCTTCCCAAAAGAATTAAAAGAATCATACTACGGTGATATATGCGCACCTATGTTTATAGCGGCACAGTTTGTAATAGCTAAAGCTTGGAAACAGCCCAAGTGCCCATCAACTGGAAACTGGATAAAGAAGATGTGGTTTCTCTATAAAATGGAGTACTACTCAGCCGTAAAGAATTAGAAACTAGAGACATTTATATCTAAATGGGTGCACATTGTGGCCATATTCTTAAGTGAAATAAATAGCACACACATGTGTAAATACTGAATAGTTTCTCTGGTATGAAAAATGAAAAGTATAAATAAGATTAAAAATGGATAATTAATAATGTGAAATAGGAAGAAAAGTTCTAAAGGAGTAGGCGAAGTGGGACCAGTAGGGGAAAGTAAAGAAGGGAAAAGAAAAAATATGAGAAAAGGAAAAAATGGAAACAAAGTCTTTGTAAATAGGGAAGTGTGGAGGTGGTGAAGGGTGGGCAGGGGAATGGGGAAAAAATAAGAACAAAGGTACATCATGTAAAATTACAAGATCCCAATGATGAATGTAATTGTACTGTATACCTAAAATGTACCAATAAATTTAATCAACAAAAATTGATCAGTTCAATGAATATTTTAATCACCTGATAAGATATCGGGCTATAAACTGTAATTATCATGAATTTCTGTCTACCTACTCTTACCTATGTCTTTTAATGAGAAAATGTCCACTAATTAATAACTTGTGGCCATAATTTCTTATTCAGTTTCATGCTATTGCTCTGGTTTTCTAATTTTATGGATAAATAAAGACTGTATCTTAATATTTGTTCTCTAATTTCATTACAAGATACAAAGAGGCCATTAGTTATATGGAGATTTACAATGTGAAAACATAGTTTCCAGCCAAGGCAATTTATCACCCACAAGAATTCTAGAGAAGAATACAAACTGTTTTCATCTGCATTAGTTACTGTGCTATCTTACTTTCATTTCCATTTATGGTCTTGCAAGTTTTGCTTGTCCACAATCTTATTCCATTTTCTATATCTGCAAATGATGTATTTCAGGGATGTCGAGGATATACATTCCTCAAGTGAGAAAGTCAAAGGTAAAAGAAAGTCTTTGGTTAAAAATAATCTAATTCATAGTTTTGGCATAGGAGAGATATAATACAATCATAGATCTTATTAGATTTTAGCTTTATTATACCCTAAATCTACCATATCTAGGTTATAAACCAGATAATGTTCCAAACTTCTTAAATTTGCCTCCCTTCCAAAAGGAGGGATGGAGAGAGAGAGAGAGAGAGAGAGAGAGAGAGAGAGAGAGAGAGAGAGAGAGAGAGAGAGAGAGAGAGAATAAATGCTAAAACTACAAAAAATCTCTTGAGTTTTTTTCTAAAATACAATGTGGGAATAAATCTTGTTTATTTGAACCTCTTACCAGTAATAGTGTATGTGTGTGTGTGTGTGTGTATGTGTGTGTGTGTGTGTGTGTGTGTGTGCGTTTACATGGAGGCCCATGTCAGGGCCAGACCAACTAGACATCTGAACCATTTCTTTTGGGGATAACTTTAATTCCTTCACATTTACTTAAAAATATTCTATGAGCTACAATGTTGTTAATTTTGGAGAATGACCTGTGTACAGCCCAAAAGAATGTATATTCTGATTTTGTGGGGTGGAACAGTCTGTAGATGTCTATTAAGTCCATTTGTTCAAAAGTTTGGTTCAGTTCTAATATTTCATTATTGATTTTTTTGTCTAGTTGATCTGTCTATTTGTGACTGTGGGGTATTGAAGTCCCCCACTACAATTGCATTAGTGCTTATTTGGTTTTTCATGTCCATTAATATTTGTTTGGTATAGTTGAGGCATTAGTGTTTGGTGTATATATATTTATTATTGTCATCTCTTCCTCTTGGATTGTTCCCTTTACAAGGATGTAGTGATCTTCTTTGTCTCTCTTAATTAGTTTTTGTTAGAAATCTACTTTGTCTGCAAATACCCCCACTTTTTTCTAGGAACCTGTAGCTTGGAGAACTGTTTCCATCCTTTTACTTTCAGTCTATGAATTTCTTTTTGAACTAGGTGGGTTTCTTGTATACAGTGTATTGTTGGATTTTGCTTCTTAAACCATTCTGCCAGTCCATTTCTTTTGATTGGTGAATTAAGGCCATTAACATTGATGGTTATAACTGCTATGTATTGACTTATACTTGTCATGTTATTTCCCTGTTGTTGGTTCTTTTATATTTTATTTTCCCCTCTCTCCCTTTAATTTCTTGCCTTAGTTGGTGGATTTGCACTGTTGTGCCTCATGGAGCTGTGACCTTCATTGTCTTTTTCTAGGATATTGTTTAGAATTGTTTGGAGTGCTGGTTTGGTGTTCATGAAGTTTCTCAGGTGTTCTTTGTCATGGAAGTATCTTATTTCCCCATCAATTTTGAAAGATACTTTTTCAAGATACATCAGTCTAGGCTGGAGGTTGTTTTCTTTTAGGGCTTGAAATACCTCATTCCAGGTTCTCCTTGACTTGAGGGTTTGTGTTGAAAATGCTGCTGTGGATCTGATGGGCTTTCCTTTGTATGTGATTTGTTTCTTTTCTCTAACTGCTTATAGTATTTTGTTCTTCTGTTGGGTTTCTGGGATCTTATTATATTTCTATGTGTAGATTTTTTTTGATCATGGCTAGTGGGAGTCCTATATGCCTCACTTATCTGTATGTCAAATTCTTTTGCTCTGTTTGGGAAGTTTTCTGTCATTAATTCTGTGAACAGTTTTTTTTACGTCATTTGCACTTTCTCCTTCTTTTTCATGGTTTCCTATCAGTCTTATATTATTCTTTGCATCACCTAGGAGCTGCTGAATCTATTTCTCATGGTTCCTTACTATTTTTAAGAGATCTCCCTTTTCATGGTCATTGACCACAATCATGTCTTCTATATCTGATATTCTGTCTTCACATTGGCTCATTGTGCTGCCAATGCTTTCAATTGAGTTTTTAATCTCTTGGATATCTGTTTGAATCTGTTTCATGGATTCCATTTCTTTCCTATGCTGGGTATTCATGGCTTCCATCATGGTCCTGAGCTCATCTATTTTTTTTATCTGTTTCTGTTCTAGAGTCTCTAATCACATCTTTCATTCTGCTCATCATCTCTGTGGCTATCTGGGAAATTATTTCTGTTTTGAATTTTTCTAGAGGCTCATTCATCTGTTATGTTACTTCCTATGCTATCAGTTAGGGTGTTCAGGTGGTTGACTATCAGATTTTTCCACCTCATTTCCCTAAAATTTGCCTTTTGTGAGCTGCAAGTTTTGGTTTGCACCTTGCTTAGGTGTCTTCTCATTTCTATTTTTGTTGTTGGTACTGTCCTTGGTTTAATTCCTGGGTTGATACTTTGATACCATTTATTATAAGTATCTTTGTTGCTTGCATTTAGAACCTTTATGGAATGATTGCTTCTCAGAGGTGTCTTCCAGATATAACTGGTCTTTAGGTCTTGAGCCTCTAATGACTCTTAGGCAATCTCATTTTCAATATACCAGGAAGGACAACTGATTAGATAAATCACAACACCTTAGCCCAAGTGATACAATCAGCAACAACAATATCATCAAGCACAGCTCAGAAAATGGCAATTTGGGTAGTTATTAATCTATCACTTTTAACCATGTGAATTAAATCAAAATGGAGGACCAGCCCAAAATATGTTTATAGTGAATGAACTCTTCAATATAGCAACTTTACCCTTCGGGATGGGGACTTAGAAGGAGTTGGGGAGGGAAGGATAGATAGAAGAATAAGGAAAGTTTAGAAGGGAGGGCCGGGGACAAAGAAAGATCACACAAACTCTAGGAAGCTATTGAAGACAAGAGGAGAAGACAGAATGAAAGAACAAACACAAGAACAGAACAGCCTGACAGCGACAAGGAGGCTAGAAACTGTATTCACTTTCCTTTAAAACTAATGACAATTGAGAGAAGGAAAAAGAGGGAAGAAAAGAAAAAGAAAGAAAAAAGAAATCAGAATTAGGACAGGAACAGGAACAAAAAAGGAGAGAGATGAACAAGGTGGGAGAGAGAGAGCAAAAGAGAGAGCAAGAGAGAAAAAAGAAAAAAGAAAAATATTTGAAAAGAGAAGAGAGAAAAAATAATAAAAATTATTAAAATAAGAGAAAAAATAACTTTGAAAATGAAAAATAAAGGGCCTTCTTCAGGATATGTCTCTGCTGTCACAATAGACAGTGTGGGCAGAAGCGTGCAGATCTAAGTCAGTTAGTCTCAGTAAGTCAGCAGCTGTTCCCTGAGATTCAGGCCGATTTCTGGCTGCAAGGCCCAAGTTGAGCTCCCTGACCTCCTGCTGAGTTGAACTCTGCAAGATTCTACTGCAGGTTCCAGCTGCCCTTTCCCTGAAGATAGTCCAGGTTCGGATGGGAGGTGATGATCCCTCCAACTAACCAAGCACAGTGGTCTGGTGTGCCTTTATTGCAGAGATTCTCTTCACTTTTTCAGTGGGCTTCAATTTTCATCAAGGAACCTTAGAGAGGCCCTCTTTCTGTTGTTCACTTCTGCTCTATCTTCTGGAGCTCAGGACAATGTCCTTTATGACCCCCTGTATCTCTGGGGTGTGGATCCAGGTGAAGGTGTGGCCCAGCAGCAAGAAGCTGGGGGAGGGGCCTGCTGGCGACCACACAGCTGGGATCCTTCATTTTTATGTGTCATAGGGGTGGTGCTCCTGGAGCTGAAGTGATCAGTTTTTGCTAGAAATATTTATTTTATCTTGGATCTTTCTAATATATTAAAAATTCAGTTGACTAAAAGGGAAGATCAGAGCCATCTTGAAAACATCTTTGAAAAGTACATCTGCCACACCTAAGAGTATGTTTGCTGTAAAATGCTTTCATAAGTGGATATCTCTAGTTCCTTAAATTTGATGAGCTCTCTAGCCCATTGTTAAATGGAACAACAGTGAATCAGGAAAATAATGTGTCTGCTGTCTTCACTGGGCATCCATTGTGAGCTGAGCTGCTTCTTCATTCCAAAAATTACCTGGAGAGCTTTAGCTCAGCATTTAGAATATCGCTCAAACATTGACATGAATTCTTGGTTACCACTCACTTTTTGAATAAAGGAGATGATTTAGTTCTAGGCCAGAGCTCCTTCTATAGTGCAAGGGCTAGAAGTAACTCTATTCTACTAGTGGTGAATGAAAAGTGACTTTGATCCACAGATCTAAATTTCTTAAATCTTAAATATAATTTTATATCAGCCACCTAATGATGTAGGAGAAGTATTTGGAATCAAAGGATATTGATATAGTATAGAAAACATGTGAATTATGAAGCTTTTATTTCTCAGAGTTTAATCAGAATCTCAATCCCATCCTCAGGGAGGCTATCAGAAGGATCTCTATATTGGGTATATCTGCTGAACTCAATTCTAGCTTTCTGATTCTATGATTTATAAGTAGAAATTTTCAATATGGATGTACAAACCATAGTCTTTTCCTGATGAGATTCACAATTTTCTTCCACAGACACATAATGCTCCTTTAGTTAAGGTGACAACATATGGCCTAAAACTTTATACTAAGACACCTGGGCAAACAACTGAGTCTAAGTGTCCATTGTGTTTTCCATTTTTGTAATCTCCTTTTTAGTAATTCATATTCAATTTAATTAAAATGTGTCTGGCAAGTTCTGGAATAAAATAGTAGCCTGTATGCTGCTACAACTCTCAAAGATAGCAATTTTAAATTCTGGGAAAAATATAAACACAGTCCCATTTAAAAGAACTGAAGATAAATGCTGTCAGAAAATGGAAGATGCTTCAATTTTTGAAAGAAAAATATCACACTGGTTGAGGATCATCTTCACACACCCTTTCCTCTGACATTAATCCCTACTCTGAGTATAATTGGGGTGGAGGGGCGTTTATAAGCAACATTCAGCTTTACCTATGTATGGCTCTCTCCTTTCCAAATGTAACCCATGATAGCAGCCCCACGCTCCATTCTCTAACACAAGAGACAGCCAAGAGTTGTGTAAAGAGAGAGGTAAAAATAATTTAAACTCTGCAGCCTGCCTTGCAAGTGCAAGGACCAGAGTTCGATCCCTAGTACCAATAATAATAATAATAATAATAATATTAATAATAATAATTTAGACTTTGGAAACCACATTAAATCTCTGGTGTATATTCTTTTCTGTTTTCCTTTTTGGTTTTTACATACTTTTTAAAATGTAAAAACAATTCTTAGCTTGAGAGCCTACAAAAACAGACCAGATTTGGCATTCAGGCAATAATTTGTCTATCCCTGATTTTAACACATCAAGCATATTAAGACTGCAACATGTAATATACAAGTATTTGGATTCCCAGAAGGAGAGGGAAGAAAGAATGTAGCATAACATAGAAAATGGTGATGGTTTTACAACTCCACAAATAAAATAAAACCATTGGATGGTATGCTTTCAAAGGGAGAATATTACAATTTGTAGATTATAGCTCAGTGGCATATGAATAGCATTTAAATAATGCAATGTAGAATCCCCATGCAGGAGAAAAAACTAGACTGTTAACTCACACTACATACAAAAATCAATTGAAAATGGATTAAAGACTTAAATGAAAGGCCTAACCCTATGAAACTATTAAAAGAAAACATAGATGTAATGCTTCAGTAATTGGAATGAAGAAGGGTTTTCTATAATACCCCCAAAGTACAGAAAACAAAAGCAAAAATAGACAGATGTGATTGCATGAAACTAAAAAGCTTCTGTACAGCAAAGAAAACAATCATCAGAGTAAGATATAACCTACAGAATGTGAGAAAATGTTTACAAACTATACATTGGACAAGGAATTAATATCCAAAGTATATAAGCAACTTCAGAGACTCAATAATAAATAAACTATAAAACCCAAATAATTTGATTAAAAATGAGTAATGGAGCACATATCTCAAAAGAAATATACATTTCTCAACATCTTAAACCAGGAAGAGAAAAAAGAATGGCAGGTTCAGGCTTGAACTCTTTCTAAAAATCCTCTTATAATAACTTAAGGGAACACACGAGAACTACCAAGGTGTCACACATCAACTACTTCATGTCCCTAGCGATCAAAAAACCACTCAATAGGCCCTATGTCCCAAAGATTCCAGCACTTTCCAACAGCATCACCCTTATTTCCTTTCCCCCTACCTTGCTACCATCTCAATCTCTTGGTCCCCTTTCCATTTACAAAGATCTATTTCTCTGCTTCCTATTATCTATCTTTTATTTTGCTCTTTAAATTATTTATATTTTGAGTATCTCATAGATGAGAAATCATGTGATATTTAAGCTTCTGTATTTGATTTGTTTCATTTTACATTGTTGTCTCAAGGTGTATTCATTTTCATACAAATGACTCAAATTTCTCCTCCTTTATGGAAGAGTAGTATTCCATTGTATATGTATCCCACAATTTCTTTATCTATTTATCTGTTGATGGACATATAGACTGTTTGCTTAAGAGATAATCTTGAAAGCAAAAAGAGAAAAGTGTGTCATCACATAAAAAGAATACTAATAAGGTTAGCAGTTGAATTCTCATCTGAAATTATGCAAACTAAAATCAGTGGAATGATATATTTGAGGTTCCAAAATAAATAACAATTGTCATCTAACTTTGCTAATAAAACTATCTTTGAAAACTGAAGGCAAAATTAGCACATTTCCAAATAAAACAGAAAACCTGACAGTTTTTCGCTGCTAAGTGGATATGCTCGAGAACAAGTGCTAAAGAGAGTCCCTTAGTCTAAAATGAGGGGATATCAAAGACTAAACCTGATTCACATGTAGAAATAAATAGCATTGGTAAAAGTAAGTACATAAGCTAATATAATAATCACAATTAATAATATTTTTGTACATAGCTCCTTTTCCAATTTTATTTAAAACATCTGTATAAGCAATAATTATAAATCTATGTTGATGGAGAATAGTATGTAAAGGATGCATTTCATGACAGTAACAACATAAAGAGCAAAGTTTTTGTATACTATTGAAATAACATGGTAATAATCTGAATTAGATTATCATGAGTTAAAAATGTTAATTATGATTCTCATGAAATCCACTAAAAAGCAGCTCAAAAATATATATTTTCTTGAAATGACAAAGAAAATATGTTGCTACACTAAAATGTCTACTCAGCATTTAGAAAGTCAGTGATAGAGAAACTGAGGAAGAAAAGATATGATATATAGAAAAAAGTGATAAGTTTTAAGAGTAAATCCTTTTTCAACAATAATTACATTAAAAAAGATGGATTAAAGTCTCCTGCTAAAATCAGAATTTGGCAGAAAAAGATGAAAAAGAAAATAGTCCAACTATATGCTATCCACAAAAAATACTTTAGATACAAAGACACCAAAAGTCTAAAAGGAAAATGATAGAAAAAGATCTCATACAACCAGAAAGGAGCTGATGTGAGTGTAATAATATTAATATTAAAATTAACTTAAACCTAGAGACAAACAAGAGTACTTAATGATAAAAGAAAGGGTCAATGCACATATAAAATATAACAATTATAAATATAAATGCAACTAATAAATGATTCCCAAAACACGAGAAGCAAAAATGGACAAAATTGATAAGAGAAGTAGATATTTCAACAATAATAGGTGACTTTAACAGCCCACTTTCAACAATGGGTAAAACAACTACAAAGAAGGACAGTAAGGAAATAGAAGACTTGAACAGCACTATAAAACAACTAAACCTAACAGATTTCTAAACAACACTTTATTTTAACAAGAGAATACACATTCTTTTCAGTGCATGGAACACACTCCAGGCTAGATAACATGTCTGGCTACAACATATCAAAATAAATTTTAAAATATTTAAATAATTGAAAGTATGCCTCCATCCACAATGGAAAGAAAATACAAATTAAAACCAAAATAAAATGTAGAAAATTCACAAAAAAATTGAAAATTTAACAACATACACCTTAATAATCAATGGATCAGAAAGGATCAAAAGTGAAATTAAAAAAATACTTTGATATAAATAAAGGCAATAACACAACATACCAAAACGTATAGAACAGAACAAAAGCAATTATCAGAGTGAACTTGATAGCTGTAAACAGCTACACTGAAAAAGAAGAAAGATCTCAAATCAAAACCCAAACTTCTAAAGATCAAAGTGCATATGAATGAAATGTTACTAAAATAAAAGAGAATCAATAAAATCAATATTTGGTCCTGTGAAATAGAAACATACTTGACAAACTATCAACTATACTGATCAAGAATAAAAGAGAAGACTCAAATTACTGAAATGAGTATGAAAATACTATTTTTGACTGCACAGAATAAGAAAAGATTACAGCAATTTATGGAAACAATATATAATACATATTCAATGAAATAGGCTAAGTTTTAGAAACATAAAAAATACTAAAAATGGTTCAAGAAGAAATTTTAAAAACTGAAGAGAAATCAACAAGAAATTGAAGCAGTAATCCAAAATTACCAAGGAAGAAAATTCTAACACTATATTACTTCATAGATGAATTCTATCAAACTTTGAAAGAATTAAAACCAATATTTCTCAAACTTTTCCAAAATACAGAAGGGATAATAGTCATACAATAAGGCCAAAATTACTTTAATAACAAAGTCAAAGACATTATTAGAAAAATGAACTACAGACCAATAATGCTTATAAATATAGACACAAAAAATCTTAATAAAATATAAGAAAGCTACATCTCTCTAAACAAATTTGATTTATTCTAGGAATGAAAGAGTGGTTAGACATAATAAAAATCAGTGTAGTATACCACATAATCAAAATCAAACAGAATCATATATTCATTTCATAGATACAAAGAACACACTTAACAAAATGCAATGCCCTTCAACATAATAAAAAATTTGAAAACATAACAATAAAAGAGAACTTTCTCAATTTTATGAAGAACATCTTGAAAAACCCCATAGTTAAAATTATGCTTAATGTTGAAAGACTGAATGCTTTCCCCTTCGGATTAAGAACAAAATAATATCAATTCTCACTGTTGCTACTTGATATTATTTTGGTAGTTCTAGTCAAACTAATTAGGTAAAGAAAAGAAATAAAAGGCATTAACATTGAAAAGAAAAAATAACACCATATTTACAAGTAATGTGATCTTCATTAAAGAAGTCTTTCAAATACACTAAAGAAACCACTAGAGCTAAAAATGTTCAGAAAAAAACTTTTCAGGATATGAGATCAACATACAAAAGTTAATTGTATTTCTATACACTAGAAATGAGTCATTCAAAAGAATATTAAGAAAACAATTCATTAGCACTAAAAAGAAGAAAATACTTGAGTATATGTAAAGAAGAGGCGGAAAGGTCACAATATATTGGTAAAGAGAACAATCCAACAGGAAGAGATAACAATTATTAACACATACGTACCAAATAACAGCACACTCAACATTATAAAACAAGTATTACTGGACATATAAGAACAGATATACATAAATGCAATTGCAGTGGGGTACCTCAACAACCACTATCATAAATGGGTCAACTACATAAAAATCAATAAAGACATATCAGAATTGAACAAAACTTTCAAACAAATGAACTTAATAGATATCTATGACAGAATACACAATTTTCTAGGCAGCACATGGAACTTTCTCTAAAATAGACCACATAGTAGCCAAAAAAGCAAGTATAAGTAAATGCAAAAGAATTGAAATTATTCTATCCATATTATCAGATCATAGTGTAATAAATTTAGAAAGAAATGATCAAAAATTATGCAAATGCATAGAAACTAATAAAAAACACACTTAAATAATCAATATATTACAGAAGAAATAAGATACTTTCTAGAACTAAATGATAATGCCAGTATAACATAACAGAACTTATGCATCACAATGAAAGCAATCTGAAGAGGGAAGGTTATAGCTGTGAATCCCCACAGCACAAAAACTGTGAGAGTTCAAATAAATAACCTAATGATGCAATTCAAGTTTTCAGAAAAACAAGAACAATCCAAAATTGAAGCTAATACAAGGAAGGAAATTGTTAAAGTCAGACCAGAAATTAATGCAATTAAGACCAAATAATAATAATAATAATAATAATGATAATAAATCACTGAATCAAAAAGCCAGTTCTTTGAAAAAATAAGCAAAACAGACAAAGCCCTAGCAAAATTAATTATGTAAAAAAGGAGAAAAAAGACCTAAATCAATGCAATTAGAAATGAAAAAGATGAAATCATAATGGACAACACCAAAATCACACCAATTATTAATAATTACTTAGCAAAACTGTACACCAATAAATTGAAGAATTCAGAAGAAATGGAGATTTCTAGATATAAAAACTGAACCAAAAAGATTTAGAAACCCAGAATAATCCAGTAACAGGCAATGAAATTGAAGGAGTAAAAACAACAATAACAAAACTAAAAACTAAGCAAACCCAGGTCCTGATGGATTCACTGCTGAACTCTATAAGAAATTCAGGGAAGATCAAATGCCAATATTCCTCAAATTCTTTATTGAAACTAAAACAGAAGTACTCCCAAAGTCATTCCTGGAAGCTAGGGTTACCCTGATTTTAAAACCAGAAAAGGATTCAACCATAAAGGATAACTATAGGCCAATCACTTTAATGAGCATAGACACAAAAATTCTTAACCAAATACTTGCAAAGAGAATGCCACCAAAAAGTTCATATATCATTACCAAGTAGGCTTCATCTCAGGGATACAAGGATGAATCAACATTGGCAAGTCAATAAATGTAATACATCACATAAACAGAAGCAAGTACAAACACCTCACAATCATCTCAATAGACATACAAAAAGGCTGACAAAATCCAACACACATGCATGATAAAAACACTGGAGAAAATAGAAGGACCTTATCTCAATCTGATAAAAGCTTTTTATGGCAAACCTATGGTCAGCATCATATTAAATAGGGGCAACTTGGAAGCGCTACCTCTAAAATCAGGAACAAGACAAGTATGTCCACTATCACCAATCCTGTTCCAAATAGTACACAAAAATTTAGCCAGAAAATTGGGCAAAAGAAAGAAATAAAAGTGATATTTATATATAAGGAAAAAGTCAAATTATCATTATTGGTAAATGACATGATCCTCTATATAGAAGACCACCCAAAATCCAGCAAAAGACTACTGGAAGTAATAACCAAATTCAGAAGTGAACCAGGATACAAAATCAATACAGGAAAACCAATAGTGTTCCTGCATGCCTATAATGAACCCACAGAGAAAAATTAGGAAAACAACACCATTCACAATAACTTCAAGAAATATTAAATACCTAAAAACTGGATATCCACTTGCAGAAGATTGAAACTGGACCCATATCTCTCACAATGTACTAAACTAAAATCAAACTAGATCAGAGATCCAAACATTAAAACAGAAACCTTGACCTACTGAAGACAAAATAGATAAAGCACTTATAGTCATAGGTGTAGGAAAGGGTTTCCTAAACAGAACCACAATTGCACAAGAAATAAGAGTAAGAATCAACAAATGGTATCTCATCAAATTAAAAAGCTTCTGCAGGCCAAAGGAATGAATTAGTAGAGTGAAGAGACAATACACAGAATAGAAAAAAAATTCTGGTAGCTATTCCTAAGACAGAGGACTAATATATGTAATACCTAAAGGCCTCAAAGAAAAATTAGATCACCTAAAATAAAACACCCAACCAAGAAATAAGCAGATTCAATTATTTAATCTTTGACAAAGATACTGAAAATATACACTGAAGGGAAAGATAGCCTCTTTAATAAATGGTGTTGGGAAAAATGGCTCCCCATATACAGAAAATTGAATTTAAACCCATATCTCTCACTTATCTCTTGAGGTCATAAGTACAGGCAAAGACTTTCTGAACAGAATCCCAGTTGCACAGGAAATAGTACCAAAAATCAATGTGGGGTCAAGTCAAATTAAAAAGCTTCTGCACAGAAAAAGAATCAACAAAGTGAAATATAACCTACAGAGTGGGAAAAGTTTTTCAAGCCTTTCCTGAGATACAGAACTCTTATGTAGAAAATATAAAGATCTAAAAGACACTAGTCCTTTCAAATAAAAGACCCAATCAAAAAAATGGGCAAATGAGATGAATAGACACTTTAAAGAAGTACAAAGAGCCAATAAATACATGAAGAAATGCATCACATTGCTGGTCATAAGAGAAACGCAAAAAATACAACTCTGAAATTCCATCTTACCCAAGAATGAATGGCCATCATCAAGAAATCAAATAATAACAAATACTGGCAAGGCTGTGGGGGAAAAGGAATCCTTCTACACTTTTGTTGAGAATGTAAACTAGTACAACCACTATGTAAACCAGTATGGAGATTCCTCACACAAGTTGGAATTCCATTTGACCTAGCTATTCCTCTTCTAGGTATTTTTCCAAAAGAATTAAAGACATCGTATTATAGTGATATGTGTGTACTTAAGTTTATAGCAGCACAATTTGTAATAGCTAAATCATGGAAGCAACCTACATGTTCATCAGCAGATAAATGAATAAAGAAAATGTGGCATTTACATACAATGGAGTACTACTCCGCAGTAAAGACTTGGGTAAATCATAAGAAAATGGTTGGACCTTGAGACCATAATTCTAAGTGAAGTAAATCAGATGCGTAAGCTTAACTATCACCTGGTTTCTCTTATATGAGAACCCAAATTATAAATAAAGACCATAAAAAGATAATAGGTAGTAGGGAGATAGATCTTTCTCAAATGGGAAGGGAGATCAGTAAAAGGAGGGAGGGGAAGAAAGGGGGAGGGAAATGGGATGAAAAAAGGAATTAAAATGTATTATATACATGTACCAACTTCACACAGGGAATCTAAAATTATGTACTGCACACATGTACTAAAAAAAATCTATAGACCCAAAAAGTATTCGTCAGAGGCTCAGAACCAGTCTCTTTTGAAGCACTCACTTTTACACAGAGACTGGCTTTATGTGGAGTAAATCTTTTTGTACTGAAGGGCTGAATGGCAGAGGTTAGCTCAACCAAGAAGCTTTTAAAGCCTCTTCTTCTATGAATAATTAATCTACCCACTCACCCCAGCCTCCCCAAATCTCCCCAAAATCTTCAGGATACAGAATGCATAAATTAGATAATTTTCTAAAGAAGCATAGCCAACTGAGTTTCTCTTGTTTTTCTCCTCCCTAAATTATGGTAAGGCAGCATACCTAATCAAATTAAGAAATAGTAAGATGAAGCCTAGCTCAGATCACTATTTTACTTACATTAACATTACTTTAAAATGTATAACCTAAGTTTCTATAATAGGTCAAACTAATACTAAGGGCCACCTGATTCATTTGCAAAGTATCTGTTAATCTATGTAAGGAAAAAGAACCAATATATCACTCTCTGTTATGTACCCTTTGTTCTTTAATATATGTATTATTTTTTACTTCATTACTTTTCAAGAATCCTGATCTGTATTTGTTATTAATAGTCGGACATTCTATAAACATGTATTTGTTTACACACAAAAAAGAATAAATTTAATCAATGTAATACAAGACTAATATGCTATATAATATGCTATAAATTGCAATACATTAGAGAAAGAAATTAAAGAAAGCTTAAAAATAAAGATTTCACATGTTCATGGCTTGGAACATTTAATGGTATTAAGATGTCAATACTCCCAAAATTGATTTTCACATTCAAGTAACCCCTATGAATGTCCCATTATTTTTTGTAGAAATAGTTAAGTGGATGTTAAATTCATATGGAATTTCAATGGATTGCAAATAACAAAAACAATATTTAAAAAGTCGAACAAAATGTGAAGACTCCTATTTCCCAATTGCACAACTTACTACAAAGATGCACTAATTAGAAGAATGTGGCTCTGGCATAAGAATAGATGTACAGAAAAATTAAATAAAGAGTTCAGAAAATAAGGCCTGGCATGGTGGCACATACCTGTAACCCCAGCACTCAGAGGCTGAGGCAGGAGGATCACTGTGAATTTGAGGCCACCCAGAGCTCCATAGTGAGTTCAAGGCCAGCCTGAACTACACAACAAGACTCTGTCTCCAAAAACCAAAGTTCAGACAATAAATCTATGTACTCATAGTCATATTTTTTGACAAAAGTTTTAAAACCATTTACCTGGAGAAAGAATAGTTTTTTCCACAAATGGTGATGAGATAACTGGATATCTATATGGATAATATTGCTTTTGGATCCCTATCATGTGCTGTATAAAGTACAAAATGAATCAAAGACTCAACTGGAAGAGCTAAAGCTGTAAAACATTTAGAAGTTAACATAGGTGTAAATCTTTGTGAATTTGAATTAGGCAAGTTTTTTTCTGTTTTAATAGGACAGTAAAAGTGCATGTAAGAAAAGAAAATACATAAATTAGACTGCAAAATTTTAAATTTGTGCTTAACAAAATTAAATATGTCTGTATATTCTGTTTTTATCTACACAATGGTAAAAAAATTATAAATTATGTATTTGATGAAGGCCTAGTTTCAAGAATATATAAAGAAATTGTAAAACTCACCACCAACAAACAACTAAATATACAGGCAAATAAATATATAGCACTTGAATAGAAATTTCTACAAAAAATATGAAAAGATGCTCAATAGTATTGCTCTTAAAAATACAAATTAAAGGACCAGAGATTTAGCTTAGTGGCGCCTTGCTTGCCTCTCAAGTGCAAGGTCCTGAGTTTGATCCCTGGTACCTGAAAAAAATACAAATTAAAACCACAATGATATAATATAACTTCACTTACATATATACATTTCTGGTGGGGATGTAAAATGGTGTAACTGTTTTGGGAAATTAGTTGGTAATTAAAGTTTAGAAATAGAACTCTTATATGACTCAGCAATTCCCTTTGTATCTATACATTCAATAGAATTAAAAGCAGATGTTCACAATGGTATATAAATATTTTTGGTAGCATTACTAATAAATAGTCTCAAAGTAAGACTAATCCTTAATATTTATAAACTGTTTACTAGATAAGTAAAATATAGTATATACAAGCAATATAATAGAATTAATCCATAAAAGTGAATGAATGTCAACATGGATAAACCTTTAAAATGTTCTAAATGAGTGACATCAAAAGAGATATACTGTACAATTCCATTCATATAAAATGTTCCAAAATAAAAATCCATAGAAAAAAATACAAATTTGTGGTTTCCAGGGTCTTGAAGGAGAAGAGGTTGGCATGTGAGTGTGAAGAATTTCTTTGGGATGATGAAAATTTTGGAATTGGTGGTGATGTTTTCACAATATTTAAACTACATTATACACTTTGAAATGGTAAAGTTGTGCTTTAGATATGTAAATTGTGTTACAATTTTTTAAAAACCTAAAATACTTGAAAATGCATTGAAGCAGATATGTGCAATATCTATAAAATGAAAAAGTATAAAGTATTACTGAGATAAATTTTAAAAGGGCTAAATAATTTGAGAGCTATACTATGATAATAAATTAGAAGACTCAATATTATTAAGCTGCCATTCTTCTAAAATGATTTTAGACTTGAAATAGACCCAATCTAAATTCCAACATGTGTTAATTTAAATTACTGTTTACTCTAAAATTTATATGAAAGGCAAAGGACTTACTAGACCAAACAATATTGAAAAGTAAAATTTAGAGAATTTGCAATGCCGGATCTTAAGACAGTATAAGTTATAATAATCAAGACAATATGGCTTTAATGTAGAAATAGACAAAGGAAGAAAAAATTAAAAGTTACAAAAAGGATTCTCAAATACACAAAACTATCAAGGAAATTAAACAGAAGAGTCTTTTCCACAAATGGTGCAGGAACAACTGTATAAAAAAAAAAATGGATCTTGATACCTATTTCACACTTACACAAGCATTTGTATCACATTCCTGAATGCAAAAAGCTGAAATTATAAACTACTAGAAGAAAGCATTGAAGAATATCATAATAAATTTACAGTACATCAATATTTCTAATTTTGGACACTAATGACCTGAAAAATGATATAAACACCCATACAATTGTAGTAGGGAAACTCAATACCCCACTGTCACAAATGGACAGATCAATTAGTCAAAAAATCAATAAAGAAATACCAGAGTTGAACCAAACCTTTCAACAAATAGACAGTAAGTATTTACAGTGTTCCATACAACAAAGACAGAATACAAATTCTCATCAGTACATGGGATTTTCTCCAAAATAGATCACATACTAGCCCAAAAAACACACTTCATATTTGCAAAAGAACCAAAATTATCCCATGCATATTATCAGATTATAGTGCAATAAAACTAGAAATAAATGGCAAAAGATACCACAGAAATTATGCATACAAATGAAAATTAAATAATACACTTTTCAATAATCAATGCATCACAGATGAAATTAAACAAAAAAAGTATACAGCTTCTAAAATCAAACCATAATGTCTGTATGGCATACCAGAGCCTATGGGACACAATGAAAACAATCCTAAGAGGGAAATTGATAGTGGTGAATTATCACTTCAATAAACAGAGTGAGCTTAAATAAATAACCTAATGATACACTTTAAAGTCCTACAAAAACAAGAACAATCCAAACTCAAAGCTAGTATAAGAAAAGAAATAATAAGAATCAGAGCAGAAATTAATGAAATGGAGACTAAAAATTGATACAAAGAATCAATGAATCCAAGAGTTGGTTCTTTGAAAGATTAAAAAAAATAGACAAACCCTTAGCCAATCTTACCAAAATATGGAAAGAAAAGACCCAAATCCAAGCAATTAAAAATGAAAAATGTAAAATCACAAAAAATTCTGTGAAATCCAGAGATTATTGGCAGCTACTTTGAGAACTTATACTTTACTAAACTGGAAAATTCAGAAGAAATGGATAAATTTCTGGATACATATGAACTACCAAAGCTGAATCAAAAAGATTTCCAAATTCTGAATAATCCAACATTAGTCAGTGAAATTGAAGTAATAAAAATACTACCAACTAAGAAAATTCCACATCCTGACAGATTCCCTGCTGAATTCATTAAGAACTTCAGAGATTAATGCCAATATTCCCCAAAACTCTTTAATGAGATTGAAAGGGAAATAGTACTCTCAAAGTCATGCCTGAAACAAAGCATTAGGCTTATTCTAAAACCAGAAAAGACTCAACCAAAAATGAGAAATGTAAGCCAATCTCTACTATGTTCAAAATAGGGCCACAATTCATATGTCTTGCTGCTATACAGCTTACTGCTAGGTGTCTTTGATTTAATTTTATTAGTAAAATGACCAATAAAAGTGATTAGATCCATTTGTACACTAGTGGTACAAGCTGCCTGATGGGACAGTCATTCATGAAGCATAGGTGGTTCAAGTGGCAGGAACGTGATAATGAACAAAGACGCAGGAATCCTCAATAAGATACTGGCTAATAGAATGCGGCAAATCATTAAAAAGATTATATATCATGACCATATAAGATTCATTTCAGAGATGCAGGAATAGTTCAACCTATGCAAATCAATGTATTTAGTACATCACTAAAATAGAAGCAAGGACAAAAGTCACATGACCACCTCAATAGATCCAGAAAAAACATTTGACAAAACCCAACATCTATTCATATTTTTTAAAAACCTGAAGAAAATAGGAATAGAAAGCCTTTATGTCAATCTGATAAAAGCCATCTATAACAAACCAATGGCCAACATACTAAACAGAGAGAAGCTAAAAGCTTTCCTTTTAAAATCAAGAACATGGATGCCGAATCAGCCCGCTACAGACAGGCAGGTCTGTGCACGCCCTACCTAGGTCACCAGTTGTGTGGAACATGCTGAATCAGCCCACGCCCCGGAAACAATCCACTGGACACCCTACCCCACCCTTGCTCCTCTGTACAGCCACCTGGTTCCACACTACAAAGACACAGAGGACACCAGACCACCAGAACACAGTACTGAATCCAGCCGCTCCCGGTCCAGAGATAGGGGCTTCTGAGCCACCATCCCACTGCTCCTGGTCCAGAGAAAGGGGCTTCCTAGCCGCCAAACATCCTTTTGCTCCTGGCCCAGAGGAAGAGGCTTTCGGGCCACCATCCCTACTGCCGCTCCCGGCCCTTGGGCCACCTCTCCCAGCTCAGAGGAGGTGAGCCACGCGGACATCAACAGCACCCACCTGCCCCCGAATCAAAATGAGAAAACACGTAAATAAATCTCAAAACCAGATTTCCAGATCACCTACAGCAACCCCAAAGGGAAATGAGATGGAACACTCTAATACTCAACCACCTAGACCCACTGAACTGGCAACAAAAGGGGATCCGGAAAAAATGAAATCAAAAATAATTTCTCAGATAACAGGAGAAATTGTGCTCCTAGTGCAAGACATGATTAATAAATCTAGAGAGGAGCTGAGGAACATGATGGAATCCCAACATAGGAAACAAATGGAATCCATAAAACAGATGCAAATAGATTTCCAGGACATGAAAAACTCCATTGAAAGTCTACACAGCAGAATGAGCCAATGTGAAGACAGAATTTCAGATATAGAAGATAAGATTGCAACTAATGACCAGGAAAAGAAAAATTGTTTCAAAATTATAAGGGAACATGAGAAATCAATCCAGCAGCTGCTAGACAATGCAAAGAAGAATAACATAAGACTGATTGGAGTCAATGAAGAAACAGGAGAGAGTGGAGATGACATAAAAAAAAAACTCTTCACAGAAAAAATGGCAGAAAACTTCCCAAGCAGGGGAAAAGAACTTGACATACATCAAGATAAGTGAGGCATATAGGACTCCAAATAGACTTGATGAAAAAAAGTCTACACTTAGTCATATAATTAAGATTCCAGAAACTCAACAGAAGAACAAAGTTCTACAAGCAGTTAGAGAAAAGAAACAAATCACATACAAAGGAAAGCCCATCAGAACCACAGCAGACTTCTCAACACAAACCATCAAGGCAAGAAGAGCTTGGAGTGACATAATCCAAGCCCTAAAAGAAAACAGCCTCCAACCCAGATTGATGTACCCTGCAAAACTATCTTTCAAAATGGATGGAGAAATAAGATACTTTCATGACAGAGAGCACCTAAGGAACGTTGTGAATACCAAACCAGCACTCCAAAGAATTTTACACAGTATCCTAGGAACAGATATTGAGGATCACAACCCCAGGAAGCGAAGCAGAATGAAACCATCTGGCATGACAAGAAATTAAATGTAAAGGGGAAGAACCCAACAAAAAGAAAAAGTCATGGCAATGACAAGTCAATACGTTTCAGTTATAACCATCATTGTTAATGGTCTCAATTCACCAATCAAAAGAAACAGACTGGCAGAATGGGTCAAGAAGCAAAATCCAACAATATGCTGCATACAAGAAACACACTTAATTCAAAAGGAAACTCATAGACTGAAAGCTAAAGGGTGGAAAACAATACCCCATGTGATAGGAACCCCCAAAAAAGCAGGAGTAGCTATCCTCTTTGCAGATCAAGTAGATTTCAAACCAACACTGATTAAGAGAGACAAAGAAGGACACTACATCCTTGTAAAGGGAAGAATCCGAGAGGAAGAGATGACAATCATAAATATCTATGCACCAAACACTACTGTGCCCAACTGTATAAAACAAATACTAACGGACATGAAAAGTCATATATGCACTAATACAATTGTAGTGGGAGAATTCAACACCCCACTGTCACAAATAGATAGATCAACTAGACTAAAAATAAGGAAATACTAGAAATCAATCGAACTCTTGAACAAATGAATTTAACAGATGATTACAGAGTGTTCCACCCCACAAAATCAGAATACACATTCTTCTCAGCTGCACATGGGTCATTCTCCAAAATAGACCACATACTTGTTCATAGAACATATTTAGGTAAGTGCAAAGGAATTGAAGTTATCCCCTGTATATTATCAGACCATAGTGCGATGAAATTGGAGATCCATAGCAAAACAAATTGAAAAAATTACATAAACATGTGCAAAGTGAACAACACACTTCTGAATAGCCAATGGGTCACAGAGGAAATTAAAGAAGAAATCAGACACTTCCTTCAATTAAATGACAATGACAATACAACATATCGGAATCTATGGGACACAATGAAAGCAGTCTTACGAGGGAAATTCATAGCAGTGAATACGCATATTAGGAAAACAGAACGAGCCCAATTAAACAACCTGATGCTGAACCTCAAGCTTCTAGAAAAAGAAGAGCAGGACAACCCCAAAGCTCATACAAGGGAGGAAATTATAAAGATCAGAGGACAAAACAATGCAATGGAGACTAAGAGAACGATACAAAAAATCAATGAAACCAACAGTTGGTTCTTTGAAAGAATCAACAAAATTGACAAACCGTTAGCCAACCTTATCAGAAAAAGGAAAGAAAAAGCCCAAATCCATGCAATTAAGAATGAAAAGGGTGAAATTACAACAGACTCAGCAGAAATCCAGAGGATCATCAATACCTACTTCCAGAACCTATTTGCCAATAAGATGGACAACACAGAAGGAATGGACAGATTCCTAGATACATGTGAATTACCAAAGTTGAATGAAGAAGACCTAAAAATTCTGAACAACCCGAATATCAACCAATGAAATTGAAAACTTAATTAAAAACTTATCAACTAAGAAAAGCCCGGGCCCTGATGGCTTCACTGCTGAATTCTACAAGACATTTAGAGAGGAACTGCTCCCATTACTGTTTAAAGTCTTCAATGAAATTGAAAGGGAAGCAATGTTCCCAAATTCAATCCTGGAAGCAAGCATCACCTTGATCCCCAAAGCAGAGAAAGACCCAACTGAAAAAGAGAACTATAGGTCAATCTCATTAATGAACATAGATGCAAAAATCCTTAATAAGATAATGGCAAACAGAATGCAGAAGATCAAGAAGATCATACACACTGATCAAGTGGGATTCATCCCAGGGATGCAGGGATGATTCAATATATGCAAATCAATCAATGTAATACACTATATCAATAGAGCCAAGGACAAAAACCATATGATCATCTCCATAGATGAAGAAAAAGCATTTGACAAAAATCCAACATGCATTTATGATAAAAACCCTACAAAAAATTGGAATAGATGGTCTCTACCTCAAACTGATAAAAGCCATCTATGAAAAACCAACAGCCAATATCATCCTAAATGGTCAAAAACTAAAATCCTTCACACTAAAATCAGGAACAAGACAAGGATGTCCACTATCACCACTCTTCTTCAATATAGTTTTGGAAACATTAGCCATGGCAATTAGACAAGAGAAAGAAATAAAAGGAATAAAAATAGGAAATGAAGAAGTCAAATTGTCATTATTTGCAGATGACATGATACTCTATATAGAAGACCCCAAGAACTCCACCAAAAGTCTTCTAGACTTAATAACCAAATTCAGTCAAGTAGCTGGTTACAAGATCAACACACAAAAATGAATAGCTTTCCTCTACACCAATGACAGACTCACTGAGAGGGAAATAGGGCAAATAATTCCTTTCACAATAGCATCCAAAAAATTGAAATACCTAGGAATCAACCTAACAAGGGAAATCAAAGAACTCTTCCCTGAAAACTCTAGCACTCTGAAAAGAGAGATTGAAGATGACATCAGAAAATGGACAGACATCCCCTGCTCCTGGGTAGGAAGGATTAATATAGTGAAAATGGCCATACTTCCAAAACTGCTATATAGAGCCAATGCAATTCCAATTCAGATCCCAGTAGCATACTTCACAGACCTTGAGAAAAAAATCCAAAAATTCACTTGGAACAAGAAGAGACCCAGAATAGCAAAAGCAATTCTAGATATCAGAGACATGGCAGGGGGTATCACAATCCCCAACCTGCAACTCTACTAGAAAGCTACTGTGATAAAAACAGCATGGTACTGGCAAATTAACAGACCTGAGGACCAGTGGAACAGATTAGAAGATGCAGAAACAAGGCCAGACACACTCAGCCATCTCATCTTTGACAAAGGAGCCAAACACCCTCACTGGAGGAAAGATAGCCTCTTTAAGAAATGGTGCTGGAAAAATTGGGCTTCAACTTGCCCAAGATTAAAACTAGACCTATATCTCTCACCATGCACTAAATTAAAATCAAAATGGATTAAAGATCTAAATATTAAAATAGGAACTCTGAACCAGTTGGAACAGAGGTTAGGTAGAACTCTTGAAGACATTGGTGTAGGAAAAGATTTTATGAACAAAACCTCAGTTGCCCGTGAACTAGCACAAACAATCAACAAGTGGGATCTCTTCTTATTAAAAAGCTTCTTCACAGCAAGAGAAACCACCAACAGTGTGAAGAGACAACCCACAATGTGGAAAAAAATCTTCACCTGCTTTTCCTCAGACAAAGGTCTACTATCTCAAATCTATAAAGAACTTAAAAAGATCAGACCTCCCAAATTTAAAGACCCAATCCAAAAATGGGCATCTGAAATGAACAGACATTTCTCAGACAAAGAAGTAGAAATAGCAAATAAATACATGAAAAAATGTTCAACATCACTGGTCATTCGAGAGATGCCAATGAAAACAACGCTGAGATTCCACCTCACTCCAGAAAGAATGGCTGCTATCTTGAAATCAACCAATAACAAATGCTGGAGGGGCTGTGGGGAAAGAGGAACCCTGCTCCACTGCTGGTGGGAGTGTAGACTGGTGCAAACACTGTGGAAATCAGTATGGAGATGCCTCAAAGAACTAGGACTGGAAGTCCCATTTGACCCTGCTATTCTACTGCTGGGGATCTTCCCCAAAGAATTAAAAGAATCATACCACAGTGATATATGTGCACCATTGTTCATAGCAGCACAGTTTGTGATAGCTAAAACTTGGAAACAGCCCAAATGCCCATCCACTGGAGACTGGATCAAGAAAATGTGGTTTTTTTAATAAAATGGAGTACTACTCAGCCATAAATAATGAGAAATTAGAGACATTTATAGCTAAGTGGATACACATTGAGGCAATACTCTTAAGTGAAATAAATAGGACACACGTGTAAATACTGAATAGTTTCTCTGGTGTGAGAAACTGAAAGTGTAAATAAGGACTAAAATGTATCATAGGTAATGTAAAATAGGAAGAAAAGGAGCAAAGGGGAAGGAAGTGGGAGGGCTAGGGGAAAGGATAGAAGGGAATGGGATTAATATGAGAAAATGGAAAAATAGGAACAAAATCTTTTTAAATAGGGAGAAATGGAGGGGTTGAAGGGAGGGCTGGGCAAAGGTGAAAAATAAGAACCAAGAGAGATTATGTAAAGATGCAAATTTCCAATGAGGAATGTCATTATATTGTATACCTAAAATGTACCAATGATTAGAATGAATAATTGATAATGCAAAATAGGAAGAAAAGGTCCAAAGGGGTAGGGGTAGTGGGAGGGGCAGGGGAAAGGAATGACGGGAAAGGAAAAATGCTGAGAAATGGAAAAAATGGAAATAAAGTCTTTGTAAATAGGGAAGGGTGGAGGGGGTGAAGGGAAGGATAGGAATGGGCAAAAAATAAGAACCAAGATGCATTTTGTAAAGGTACAATTCCCAATGAGAAATGTAATTGTGTTGTATACCTAAAATGTACCAGTAAAAGAATTTAATAAAGAGAAAAAAAAATTGATGTTGGGAAAACATCTCCTGCAAAAAGTGAAATATCCACTTGCAAAAATAAAAGAAAGAAATTGGATTCTTAATTTACACTGCATAAAAAATCAATTCAAAGTGGATTAAAAACTAAAATGTAAGACCTAAACCTGCAAAACTCCTGGAAGATAATATAAAAGAAAACTTTTATGACATTGATATTAGCAATGATTTTTTTATATGGCACCAAAACAACAGGCAATGAAAACAAGAAAAGAAGTAGGAGTACACAAAATTAAGGAGTTTCTGCCCACAAAAGAAACAATCAACAAAATAAAAAGGCAAACCATAGAATAGGAATGAAAAAACTTGCAAACCATATAATTCTAAAAGGGTTAATATCCAAAATATATTTTAAAACTCATACAATTTAATAGCAAAATTATCTATTTTTTAAAAAGTCATGAGTACACATTTTTCCAAGAAAGGAGTACATACAAGTTAGCCAACCAGTATATGTAAAATTTCTCAACATCACTAATGATCCAAGAAATACAAGTCAAATCCACAGCCAAGGTATCATCTTATACTGTACTTGTTAGTATGGCTCTTATCAAAAAAAGTCAAAAGATAAAAAGTGTTGGCAAGGATATGGAGCAAAGAGAACCCTGTTACACTGTTGCTGAGAATGTACAGTCATTATAGAAAACAATATAAAAGCTCCTCAAAAAATTAAAACTAGAGTTACCATATTACTGACTATTCTCTATTTGGTATATGTTCAAAAGCAATGAAATCATTATGTCAAAGAGACATTTTCACTTCCATATTCATTTCAGCATTATTCACAATAGTGAAGACATGGAATCAACCTAAGAATCTGTTGATAGGAATGACTTGATAAAGAAAATGGAGGAGTATGTATGTGCATGCTCATAGAAAAGCATTTATTCAGCCTGAGAAAGGAATGGAATCCAATCATTTCTAACATGGATGAATCTGAAAGACAAAATGCTAAGTGAAATAAGGCAAAGAAAGACAAATGCCACGTGATTTTATTTACATGTGGAATCTAAAAAGTTGAATTCATAGAAACAGAGTAGAAGATTGGTTATCAGAGGCCAAGGGGTAGAACAAATAGGAAGAAGATGGTCAAAGGTTCTATGTTTCCAGTTTTAAGGTGAATAAGTTTTGTAGATCCAATGTCCAGTATAATAACTATAATTGATAATACTAAAAAGCACTGTAATATACTTAATATTTATTGAGTAGATGTTAAATGTGTTCACCACACACACAAATGTAATTATGTGAAATATTGGATATGTAAATTGATTGTAGTAATCATTTCATGATGTATACATATATCAAAACATAATGTACACCTTCAAATATGCAATTTTTATTTGTCAATAATTGTCAATAAAGTATCAATAAATAAATCAATATTATAGTTTATATTTTAATCTTTTACATTCATATTTTTATTCAACTTCCTCTTAATATAATACCAAAATTTGAAAAGCACTATCAAAAAAAAATGTTCTGCATTATTTTTGTCAGCAAGGGAAGAAAAAAAATCTTTAATGTTGGATTTTTAAAAACAGACAGTCATTTAGTTTAGGAACAGTGTTCACCATGCTGTAATAGTTTCTGTGTAGATCCCCCAAAGCCTCAGGTGCTCAAAGGTGAGGTTTTGAGGAGGTGATTGGATTATGAGGGTATGATACTCACCAGCAGATTAGTCTGCTGATGAGTTTATAGCTAAATGTGGTGTTGGGAGGTGAAGCTTGGTCAGAGGAGGTGGGTCACTGGTGGTGCATCCTGGAAGGGTATATCTCCCTCCTTCCTCCCTTGATCTCTCCCTGCTTCCCATTGCCCTGCCATAGAGTGTTTCTCCTCTGCCATGACCCTCTGTTATGCTGCCCTACCTTGGAGCCAGCTGACTATGAACTGAAACTTCTACAAATGATGAACCAAAATAAATCTTTCCTCCTTCAAGGTGTGAGTTTGAGTACTGTGTCAACAACGAGAGAAGTAACAAAGACAATTGCAAAGATCACTTTCTTCAGTGTGCCATAAAGCAAAATTTGTTATATGTATACCTTTCTTAGTAAAGATGAAGTAATGTCCTTGGAATATTTATTATTCAGCCCCCCAAAACAAACACATTTTTTATTTAAGATGATTTTATGCAATACTTACACTTGAACTAGATTTCTACTAGGGTTTATGTTCTTCATGGAAGTGTTGCTGCTCAGTAGATAGTTGATTTTAGGGGAGAAATACCAGCTAGGATACTTCTGCTTCAGTAGTTGCTAAAGATTCATTTTAGAATACTTTCATCACCTGAAATTCTGGCCAAGGGATGGGAAGAAATTTTGGCTGGCATGTTTTCATCTTTATCACTAGTTATGCAGAGTGAGATTATTTCCATGGAAAACATGTAATTTGCTCAGCAGACAACATCATTTTGTTTTTTTCTGGGAGACTCTTCTTCTAAAAGCAGTAGATGTATACTTTGTCAGTATTTTTCATAAAATCTCTATGAATATATCTTTTCCCTCAAGGGGCATCTAAGAAGGGTCAAGTATTGTTGAACACTTTTCTCTCAACTTCCATTCATCAGTAGTTCTTTACATGGAAGATCTTATTTTAATTTGAGAAATATGGCTTGTGTCTAGATGCCCCCCCACCCCACCCCCAAAGCCTCATGTGGTCATAGGTGGGACTTTTCAGAGGTGGCTGGATCTAGGGCATGTGATGTTGGGTTCAAGGTTATAATGCTAGGATTGATTCATGGTGCAGTGCTAGGATTCAGGCTGCTCCACCTGGGTGTGAGCGCGGTCCAGTGCTAAGGGTGGGTAGCCTTGATAAGATATAAGGGATAGAGAGTCCCTGCTTGTCACTTACTGACTGCTTCCTTATTATTTTGCTGCTTTGCTGCCTTCCTGCTTTCTCTTGCCATGAACTCTTTCTCCTCTGTGATGCCCCTCTGCCATGCCATCCTGCCTTGAAGCCAGCCAACTATGAAATGGAAATTCTACAAACTGAGCCAAATAAATCTTTCCTCCTTTAACTTTGAGTGCAGGGTATTTGTCTCAGCAATGAGAAAAGTAACTAAAACAAAATCTAAAGGAATAAACATCTTGCATTTCAAAAATGTTCACTGAGCATCAATTATATGCAAGTCTCAAGGTAGGGATAACACCCATACCTGTTCTGAGAAGCTCACACTTCAATAATGACATTTTTGTGTGTGTGTATGCCTGCTGGTTCCCAGCCTTACACCCTTGAGATGTGGAGGCATGATTGAGAAAGGGTTCCCAAATTTCTTTTTTTCCCCCATTTACTTTATTGGTACATTTAAGGTATAAAATACAGTTACATTCATCATTGGGATCTTGTACCATTACATGAGTCTCTTGGTTCTTATTTTTTTCCCCCTTCCCTTGCCCTCCCTAAGCCCCCTCCACCCTTCCCTATTTTCAAAGCCCTTGTTTCCATTTTTTTCCTCTTCTCATATTTTTTCCTTTCCCTTTTTTTTCTTCCCCTACCCCTCCCAATTCCCCTGCTCTTTTAGACCTTTTCTTCCTGTTACACAATATCAGTTATATATTTTTTAAATTATAATATTAAGATCTAGGAGACATTACCACAGATTTTACAGAATTTAAAAGGATATAGAAAGCATATTACAAAAATCTTTTTTGAAATAAATTTGACAACTTCTAAGAAGTACCTTGGAAGACAAATTAATGAAACTAACTCTCGAGGAAATATAAAATTTGAATAGCACCTATTAAAGAAAGTATATTCCTAGCTTGAAAACCTACCTATATGACAACAGCAGGCTCATATACATTTTAACTGATAAATTATATCAAACAATTAAAGCAGAAAAAAGGAACACTTCTTCCCTCATTTTAGGAACTCAACATTGTGCTAATCCTAAAACTGGATAAAGATAATAGAAGAAAAAAGTATGAACATAGATAGAAATTTGTTTAACAAAACAAATTATTGGAAGTCAGATCTGGCAGGATGTAGAAAGTGGTTTTGTTATAGGGATGGCAGCCTTGGTTCAGCACTGGAAGATCCATCCCCAAAAGTCATCATTTTAACAGAGGAAAGGAAAAAGCCATATGATCCTTTCACTAGTTGGAGAAAAAGTATTGGACTAAATTCTACAGCTGTTCATGGTAAAAGCTATCAGGAGACTAGAAGTAGAACAGAACCTTCTCAACAGATTAAAGACATGTACTCCATACTTCCAGTGAGAATACCTTATATGAATGGAGAAGCTACAATGCTTTCTCCTTAAGGTGAGGAACAAGGGCAGATATGCTTACTCTTCATCTGTCCATTAAACTTTGAAACCTAGTCCCCACCTGTAGGGAACAGGGGAAGGGGACATTACCAGAACTTCTGCAGTGAGTTCTGGTCTCCTGCGAGCCACGGCAGCACATGGCGAATTACAGAAAAGGTAGACAAATGAGACTGAGAAGAAGCTGAGCTTTGGGTCCAATCAGTGCCGCTCTCTCTAGGCGGCAAAGACCAAAGCCCCCAGCCCACCACACCTTTTATTCATTACCTCGTAACAAATGATTTGCAGAGAATTCAGTACATCTGGAGAAACAAATGCAACAAATGACTTACAGAGAGTTCAATAGTTCACATTGGGATAAACAAGGTGTAACAAAAAGCTTGCAGAGAGTTCAGTACATCTTGGGTAAACAAGGTGTTAACAGTCCAAGAACAATGAGGAACTGAGCAGATGTTTGTTCTCCCAGGATGTTTCTTGCCCTGGAGAATCACAGCACCACTGGATCACTGAAGTCTCAGCTGTGACTGGAGGCCAAACCGGAGTCATTCTGTAGCTGGGCTGTAGGCAAGAGAACCAGGCCAACCAAATAACTTTTCCCTAGAACTATGTAACAATGCTCCCAACACCCACCAAAATAGTCTGGCAATAAAATGACACAACTAGGATAGGATTGGCACGGCACAAGCAAAATCTTTATATGTAGATGAAATGATCATCTACAGAGAAAATACTAAAAAATCTCTTGGAGCCCCTAGAACTTGTTTTTGAATTTAGCAGGATTGGAAAACACAAGGTATATATAAAAATTCAGGTCTGTGTATACTTGCTATAAATAAAGAATTGGATATTGAAATTTAAAATTTATGTAGGAGTACAAAGGACCTAGAAAAGTTAAAAACAAAAACAAAAACAGTGTTGGAAGACATTTAATACCTAATTTTAAGACTTCTAAAGCTACAGTAATCAAGGCAGTGTTGGTGTAAGGAAAGACATATAGATCATTGGAATAAAACAGAGAATCTAGAAATAGAACCACACATATATGGTCCACTGAGTTTTGAAAGATTATTTAACATTAGCATTTTATAGAATATAAACTCAATTCAAGAGCCGAGGAAGAGATAGTGTTTTCAGCAAACGGCACTAGAACACCTGGTATCCGTATATAAAAAATTAACTTCAACCCTTTTTTTCCATACATGAAAATAACTTGAAGGGATCTATGAACCTAAATAAGAAAGCCTAAAAGTATAAAACTTTAAGAAGAAATTATAAGGGAAAATCTTTATGAATTCAGGGTAGGCAAGAACTACCTAGGATATAAAAAACATGATGTATAAAAGAAAAAAATTGATAAATGAGATTCCATCAAAATTTAGAACTTTAAATGACATCATTAAAATGAAAAGTAGTCCTTAAACAGACCATATTTACAATGCATATAACCTATGACCAGAATATATAAAGAATTCTTAGAGCTCATTAATAGACAACCCAATTAAAATGTAGACATAAGAAGATGATAAATAGCCAGTACAGCACAAGGAAAGGTGTGTAACTCTATGATCAGAAAAATACTAATCAGTACAATAATAAGATTGAATTATACACTCATTAGGGAGATGAAGTTCAAAGTTTTTAAAGCCTTGTCATGACTTTTTCTTTTGGTTGGATTCTAAATTTATAAAGGGATTCTAAAGGTATTCTCCCCTTTTTGTTGGATTCTAAATTTATAGTTATTTAAATAATAACTAATTGTCAAGCACTGATAGAGATGCAGATTTGGGGGTGCGGGCAGGGGTGAGGGAGACCCCACCTCACCAACTGGAGTGCATTTGTGTGTTTTAACCCTCAGAGAACTCTGCATTTTAGGGTATTTGAGGCTGACTTGCAAATTAGCTAAAGTTTTAAAGTAACCTTTTTTCCACTGTAAATATTTCTGTAAATACTACCAATTGGAAATTAGAACAGTAGAGTACTTTTCTGAATCCAATCCTATTTTTATTTTATACAGTATTTCTCAGCTGTGATCTTTGGAGCAAAAGCCAACGGCAGGAAAAAATAGTTTGTACCAGTTTCATGAAGTATGTCTTTGGGTTTTTGTAAATAATTTTAACTCAAATAAAATTGCTACTTTCAATACAAAAAAAAATGACATATTTTTAAATCATGAATATTAGGTTAAATTATATAATGCTGCACTTTTTGTAGGAAAGTGTTTTGAATTTCTTCTTTTTCCAGATTTTGGAATATTTGCATAAAAATGATGGGGTAACTTGGAGATGGGACCCAAATCCAAACACAAAATTCATTCATGTTCCATGTACATCTTACACAAATATTCTGAAGGCCATTTTATACAATCTCTTTAATGTACATGCATCTTCACTGTGACTCATAATGAGATCAAGTGTAATCTTTCACATTTGCTTTCATACAGGCTCTCAAGAAGATTTGGATTTCAGAACATTTTAGATATTTTGATTAGAGTATTCAATTTGTATCAGATTTGAGTTATGTGTTATGAAGCAACCAGTTGAGTGACTTGTAATTCAGGTATACTGATGCTTACATTAGGGTGATGGTAATGAAGATGGAGAGAACCAGATTCTATGCAGTCCCTTAAGGCACTAAACAATTTTGAAGCAATCTATTGCAAAGGAAAGTTTGAGCCTCACTGTACCTTCAAATGTTGTCATTTATACATTAAATAAAACAGTGTTACCTGGTTTTTCAGCTGTTTGAGTTAGGGTTGAAGCTCTGGGATATGCTTAGACACATAATAAATGACCAAATCAGGCCTTGAGCACAAACCCATGGTCAGACTGTGCATACAGGATAATAGCTTCTGATTAATTCTATACAAAGCAGTTGATTGAGTGGACATATATAGTGTTAGATTCGGTCAATCAGCATAAGTTATTGACTGTGCAGAAAATAAGAATCTCACCAAATAGCCTCTAGTGTACAAAGAAATAAGCACCATATCAATATGTATGATGTACTCTGTACTCAGTGAATAAATTCTAAATATCAAATAGATACTATTGAACCTATTACTTGTCTCTGCAAAAATCACCAAGGGCAATTCAAGCATGGGTATAATAGGGCAATTTCTAATTATTGAAATGGAAATGTGGGGAAAGTCAATCATCCTAGGTGTAAATAAAGGAAGTTTAATGATTCTTTCTCCTAAACCAAAAAAGTAGCAGGTCTGCTGATTTCCCTCATGATTCATCTTTGGCAATGTTTTTTTTCTCTCTTTTAGGGCCTACATAAGACCATCACAAATAAAAAAGGCAATAGCCTTTTAAGACTTGTCTGACTAAAGAAGAAAATCTACAAATGCCTGCCTATAAGGGTTTTTATTTCCTGAAGGAGGTACGTGCACAATTTATGTCATAAGTATCAGTTCACTGACTGGTCTGGCTGACCCTGCTCTGCCACTCTCCAAAATCCCAGGCACCTTGAATTGGCTAGCTGACAGACTTCCTGCTTAACCTGAAGATTGCCACCTAGCTGCCTGTTTTCCATCTCCATCCTGGCTTGAATGTTACCAGCCTCCCATCCACTGTCTGCCATCTTTACCACTGCCCACTTCTGAATTTGAATCAGCTTCCTTGTTATGGTCTATTGTCTTCAGGACACAGACTGGAAATCCTGGAAAAAAACTGTCTACCAGTAGCTCTACATTCTGAGTGCGTATCAGAATCACTTAGTGGAACTTTTTAAAAAATGGAGTCTTTGGTCTGATTTTGTGTTAAGTTCTCTGGGAGAGGGTCTCAGGACTATGTATTTTGGGAAACAGTGAGCCACTATTTTAGAATCCCTGAAAATGATTTATGTTGAACATAGAGGATTCAGATTCCCAGAAAAGAAAGTAGATCAGTATGTTGACCTTTATGTTCTTCTCAAGAAAAAATTATTTACTATTTCCCAGTCTATAACAACAAATTAGAATAATGCTGCCAACACCAATTTTCCAGTCATAATAGGTACCGTTTATTGAGCATTAGTATGCATTAGTCACTATGGGAAGTATTTTTTCTAATTTTTAATTTAATCTTAGCAATCTCATAAAAGTTTACATACATTAATTAGACAAGAAAAGTGACACAGGGATTAAACAATTTGCCCAAGAGGAAGTGCCCACTTTAGAATGTGAACCCAGGCCTGGTTGGTGGCAAAAATCCATGCTCTTAGCCACATAGCCAGCATTCTCATTGTAAACAAGCTGTAAGACCGAGGGCCTTACCAAATGCTCTGAGGAGCTGACTGCAGCGAAGAACACCTGGGAAGGAACACACCGGACAAGTTGGAAAGTAAAACAGACCTTTATTAGTCTGGCCAGACGGCACTCCCAGAGCAAGATAGCTTAGAGAGGCAACTGGCTCAGAGTCCGAGGTTATTCTTATAGGGGGTTGAGGGGGAAGTTAACATATAGAATTAAAGAAAAGGGACAAAGGTTAGTGGTCGACTGTCACGTATTGATGGTCAGCAGACATTTGCAGCTTGTTCTATAGATTGTGGTGTCCGGAACATCAGTTCCGGGCAAACAAGGAGTTGAGTAGTTTACTTTGGGACTTTAGGTCTGTTACAGATTTTATCTAGTGTCCCAAAACTAACAAGCATCTTTATCCATTAACTCACATTTAATCACAATGGGGCTGGAGAAAAGGAACAAAGGTTATGCAGTCCCACAGAGCAACACAGCTAAGAGCCAAGGAAAGATTTCTCCCTTTCTGCTGGATTCTTTGCAGCTCAGTAAAAAGTGTTCCACGGTGATGGTCAGACATCCTCCTTGGAATTACTGAAGGAATTGCATCTGATAAGATCTGTACTAGCTGTTCACAAAGAAAGACTTGATCTCACTGGTGAGTCTCATGAAAATGGCTATGATAATGAACCCGAGGCAAAATCAAAACTGTTTTGTATATCCTGGATATTTTTAGGTTATTTCTGTGCTACAATTCCAGCTAAAGTCTCAGCTAGTTCCTCTTTTTGCTGTGACAACATTTCTTACTGTAAAATCCCACAGCAGACTTGAGATTGCCAATACTGCAGGTGAATCTGCTGGCAGCAGCAGTGGTCCCTTGATGCTATTGTCTTCCTGATCAATGCAGCTCCCATTCTCCTCCCCCTCTGTAAGCAAGATTCTCTGCTCACTAGCACAACCAGATATTTTTGTTCAAGCCCAGAAAGAGTGGAATAAACACCAAAGTGCACCCTCTACTTTATCACTATTAAACTACTGTAATCATAGCAAAGTGTTTTGCTACTTATAAGAAGTTGATGGGTCTGTGGCAGAATTCTAAGAAGCAGACAAGAAACAAAGGAATTTTGTAACTGATGGGATTCCTGTTGAGTTATTACCATCACAGGTTCTATTTCTAACATCTTCACTAGGGACAAATAACACACTAGCTTTGTTCCTACTATTCAAAAGGAAGCTACAAAGTAAGGTAATGTACAGGTTGCCCATTATAAAAGCTCTATTGGAATGCAGTCACTATTAATTGTTCTAAAATTCCTCAGAATTAAGGTGAAATACTTGCTAATGTTCTTATCTTTAAATGCAAAATTGCATTTGAGAAATAACCTGTATAGACTTTGCACTATATACTTAAGGGAACATCTGTTTTGGTCTTTTTCTTCTCATTGTGCATATACTGTATTTCATTTTAAATTGTATTACACAGTATTATAACTTGATAAAGCACATAATGAACATTTAACAGTCAATAGAAAGGATTTACCCATTTCTAACTATCTATGGAAATCAGATTATGACTCAGTGCTTCCTGAACAATCACATTTTAATGTAAGGAGCAAAGGTACAACAAATATGTCTTCAGGGACGAAATGGCCCCGTGCAAATGTTACAGGCTTCTTTTTGCTTCTTGTCACATCCTGTGGGGCTGAGGTCACCAGCCCACCCTCAAACTTTCCCAGGTTTGTCTCTTTCTCTGACACAGAAAGAGAAATAGGAGTCAGAACACAGTGCAAAGCAAAAGTAAATTTAATTGCAAAACGAAGCAGTGCAAAGTCAATACAAGGAGTGGAGGCCCCAGAGCTGGAAAACTGCAGAACATGGGGCAGCAGTCCTGTTTTATGAGGTAGGGCACTGAAGACACCTCCATGCCAGGGCAGCTGCATCTGACTTGGTGGTCAGCTTGTTGCTAGGGGTTTGGGTTTTGTGGGCTCATTGGGAAACTCGGGCAGGTGTGGCAGCCTGCGCAAGCAGGAACTAGGGTAGACAGTGTTGTCTGCACAGAGTCAAAAGCAAAACCACAGACTGCCTACTTTAGGGGTAAAACCACAAAAGTCCCCTCAGTCTCACATTACAGAGGCTACCTTTCTCCTACTTCTTATAGGGCCCATGTCCCTATTCTGACCCTACTTAAGAGGTACCATCTTTCCTTACATTCTAAAGTGCCATCATGATCTAGTTTCCACAAGTACAAAGATAATGAAATAATTTTACATTGGCAAAGTGACAACTGTCTGAATGGATAAATAAGGCAAACATGAGTTTCTTTTGTCACATCTGTGCACACAAAAGTGGGAGGGGAAATTTTTTATTTAATCTTTCAGGAGCATCCAGATACAGAAGCTGACACATTCCAATTGCTTCTATTCAGAGTGAGGCAGCTGGGAAATATGTGATCTGATATATGTTTGCCCCTCTCAGGAAACAATTCTCTGATTGCTCTCTTCCTGCCACCTCAGTATATATGGATAGACATTATTTTTACAAACCAAGTCAGGCTTTAAATAAATGTCCTATGAAAGCTACACCAGCAACTCTGCCTATATATTTAGCCCAAAGTTTGAAAAACAATTGTTTCATATGAAGTTTTTTCTTTTTGTCTTCAGAGTTAACTAAGATTCATCTCATGACCATATCACGAAAGTTTATGGAAATGCTACCTACCTTACCAGAAGTTTTTCTGATTTGCAGGGGTGGGAGGTGGTTTGTTTGGGGTGTTTTTCTCTGTCTTGATCTCATTTGTATACCCACAAGACAATAAGGGTTTGAAATTTATGTGCAGGGATCCACCCATTAAACTTCACTGTAAACTAAATCCAAAATTCTGATAAATTCTATTAAGGAAAACAGTAGCTTTCAGCATATTATTTAATGTTGAAAATTTCCATTTTGATCTCTTGGAATTTTTTTTTCAGTCATTCCAGGAACCTAGGGCTGTAAATGTAGAAATAATTTCAATATAATGATGACCACAGAATAACTTTTAAGGTCAGGTTTTTTTTAATTCCAAGTTGATGTTAGAAACACTCAAGGCAGCCCCCTGGTACAGAGTGGACTCTCTGTACCAAATTTGAACTACATTCAAAATATTGTCCTCCTAGTGAGTCAATATTTCCTAGAATCCCTTACCTGCTTTGCCCTTTGAACTTAGTGTTCTTGAAGAAAACATGGGATACCACCAGTACCATAGAACTTGTTTTGTCAGTATCAAACACGATAGGTATCATTAGTATAATTCTATGAAAATTAGTTTCTGTTGTTGATTGCCCAACTGTCTGATGAAACACCAATTCCTACACCATCTGTTTGGAAATTTCTGACAGGAGAAAATGAATCTGGCAAGGCAAACATTTTCAGCAGGTCTTTGGATAGAAGCATACCTCATATGCAGTGATTTTTCTGCTTCTTTTCTACCCATGTTTATATATAGCACAATGCTGGTTTTGAAAACAGAATCCTGTGGCAGGGGCTGGTCAGCAACTGGGCTGAAGACACAGTTATTAGCACACCACATACATCCAATCAAATAGAGCATTAATCAAAGCAAAATATCACATTATCAGTGACAATGAAATTTGTTCACAACACTGAGCTCATCCCTGTTTCCACACCTAACTTTTTCTCCCATCACCCCTATTTTTTTCCCTTCTGTTGGCACCTTAGAGCCACAGTAAACCATATTGTAAAATAAGATGAGTCTGAATAGCAAAATCATTAAGACTTCACATTCTGAAGCATAACAATGAACTGCCTTATGTTAGATTTCAAGCTTGTTAGTAAGGCTCACAAATATTATCATCTCCTGTTGTGGCAATTTACTACCCATCCAGGAAAGTAGTTTTTACTACCAGAGCCAACATTTACCATGCCTTGTGAGCTGCAGATGGGATCTCTTCACCACAGTTATGCGTTTTGCACTGTATGTTGCCCAATTCATACTTGGAAGCAAATGTGTCAGCATCTGTGATAGATCATATAGAGGTGTCATGTTAATAACATGATGGGAAAGATAACTCAAGGGAAATTCTTGCAGAGAGGATAGATTATCCTAAGGAAAAATGTCAAAGCTCAGGCACAAGCACGCAGGGCCTGTCAAGTGTGTCTGGGTGCAGCAATACATTGTCCATGTCTGGGAGGGAACCAGGCAGGAGGCATTTTCAGGTAATCATGACTATTCAGCAGCCCATGCATTAAGTACCCTGAGTTGTTGCTGTTTCTTTCTGTCCTATACTCTAATCCAAGTCTGAGATTTGGGGAAGAGTGGAGGTGGAGTGTGTATAGTAAATTCGGTGGGTAAGAAACACTGAGAAGATGATGGAAAATCTGTCTGTAGACTGCCAAACCAAGCAATTGCTCTCTCTGAGAGCCATCAACCTCTCCCTCCCTCCTCTTCCCTCCTCTCTGTATCATGAGGGGCTGAGAGCCCTTGAAAGAGCCAAGGAAGAAATATATTACTCCACCTCCAAACAAATAGAGAACAGGAAACCACTGAGGAATTATCTTCTTTATTACTTTGTTTTGGTTTGCTGTTTGAGATGGAATCTTGCTATATTGCCCACACTGGCCTTGAACTCATGATCCTCCTGTCTCAGCCTCTTGAGTTGCAAGGATAATAGGCACAAGTCACAGTGCCTGGCAAGAGAGAAATTCTTTAGGTGGTAAACTATCCATGCTTGGAGTGAAATGGGAAACAATTTATGTTTCTTCTTTTTCATATTAAAGTTCCTAAGATAATATGGGTCAGCAATTTGAGAATATTAAAAAAAGATTAAAAATAAGAAATATTTTTTTCATTTGATTATCAGAATTAACTTCTAAGCCTCTGAAAACCTGAAACATTTCAATCATTATTGAGGGCTAATTGGTATGCCTAGTAAGGAGGTAGATGAAGAAAAATGTCTTAAAATTGACAAAGAGATCAAAGGAGAGATAATATGCTGATAAGAAACACATTTGCATTTTTCTAACTCAAAAATAGTTTTCTAATTGGGGTTTTGACAAGGAAAGTTAACCTCTACAAGTCTCTGGAATGGAATTAGATACTTTGACTTCCAATCTTGGTCTATGACCTGTAATGTAGGTTGACTGTGAATTCCTTCTCTTGAAAACATGAAACCTAAGGATACACAGGAATATATATGCCAATATGTTTCATCTTCATGGAAAACTTGAATGACTACCAATGGAAACAATGCCTTTTAATGACTTATCCTCCCAGAAGGAGGGAGAAGATTGTTATGTATATCTGTAAAAGTATAATGCAGCAAGAGTCACGTTAGGGGGTAGGAATGGATGTCATTTATTCACTCACCACAGGGACTTCAAGGTAGTCATCAACATCACCGAAATTGCTGTGTGCACTTGAGTTCTGTGGTCCCACAGGAGATATGAGGAAGGCATTTCAAGACTGACTTGCTTCTGAGAAATGAGGGTTGCATTTAAAATACAAAAGACTCCTGTATTTTAAAACATGATAAAGTCTCCTTTCTTCTTGTGTTGCCCCAGGATTTATTCCCTCAAGCGGAAGAATTTTCAGTCAACATAAATTCCATGTCATAGTCAGTGAGTAGAAGTCAAAATATTCATTTCTATTACAGTGCCACTCAGCATCAGTGACAACAAAACCTTTCCCTAATTATCACTCCTGATACCATTTTATTTTCTTCTCACTTCTCAACCAAATTCCTAAAAAGAATAGTCTAGTCTAGGTTCACTGTCTTCATTTGCCTGTCTCCCAGTCACTCCTCAGACCACTGCATTCTGGTTTTTCTTCCAAATCCTATGACTCCCAGCTCCACTCCACCACAGCTCCATTGAGGATGTCCTAAAAATGGTAGTCTACATATGAAATATCCAGAGAACTTTTTTTTTTTTTGGTACCTGGGATCGAACTTGGGTCCTTGTGCTTGCACAGCAGGTGGCAAAACCACTGAGCTAAATCCCTGGCCTCCCAGAGAACTTTTTTAGTCTTGTTCTATTTTATTTGAATTCCCATCAACATTTGATATTTGACCTTTCTCCTTCAAATTTTCTCTTCAGTTGGTGTTTGTTACACTACCCTCTACTAGTTTTACTTCCATGTATCTGACCTTACCTTCTTAGAATTTTTGCAAGATTTCTGCTTCAATCCAGTCCTTAAATGTAGTTATTACTAAAGTCTATACACTAGGTCATAGGCTTTTTTATTCTCCAACCTGTTCTTAGCTCAGCTCATATATTCATGTCCCCTCAGAAACAGAGCATCATTCCTGACCTCTCTTTCATGTTTCAATCCTCCGTTTGTCTAACTGCCATCTCCACTTGAATGTCTTAATGATGCCTCAAACTCCAAACTCTAATATTGAAGTCATCTTCCTCCCCTAGTCTGCTACTTATCTCGTATTTCCTAGGCCAGCAAGTGACATTACCACTCCCCCCACCACAGTAAGTATCCAAAACAGTAACTGGGTATCACCATTGATTCTTTTTTCCTCTCTCTTCTCACATCTAAGCTGAATAAATTCTACCACTCAAATCTTCTCAGTTTTCTCTATCTTCTTCCCACTACCCTAGTTTAGGGCACCACTACTCACACCTTGGCCTACCACAATGATCTCTTCACTGTTTTTACCTCACCTTTCCTTGTCCTTTTCCAGTTGATTCTGCTACACAACAGTCAGAGTGGGCTAGTAGTGAGCTTTCCTGAATGTGACCCTGATCAAGGCAGTTCCTTGTTTCCATCCTGTGTGTGGCTTTGTGTTACCTTGTGATAAAGTCTAAATTTGGGGGGATGGGGATTTAGCTCAGTGGTTCCACCACCTGCCTTGCAAGCGGAAGGATCTGAGTTCAATCCCCAGTACCCCCCCCAAAAAAAGTCTAAATTTTTTAGATTGGTTAACAAGGTTCTCCATTGTCTCAACTTTCTTTCCTACCCAAGTTTTTTCTCACCTCACTTCTGTTTGTACTCTCCATTCCAACCATGTTCAAGACATTTTTCAGTTCTGCACAATTACCATGTACTCTCTTTTCCCTAACTTTCATATCTATCATCTTCTGGGAGCAATCTCCACTTCTGCCCCACATCGTTCTCCCCTGAAAATACCTTGATGTTATGCATTATGTTCAATCACAAATCTATTTTTCCTCATGTAATACTTACTATACTCTAATGTAATTACTTGTTTGTTCTTCTACTAAGCTGTAACCTCTGTGAGGATAGGATCCTTGTATATCTTATCATTTCTTTGCAGTTCTTAACACAAGTGCTCAATAAACATCTGCATTGATTTATTGGTGTCATGGGAAAGCAAGTAAGAGAATACTTACATATTCTTTATGTTGGAAGAGTATTTAATAGTCAATGAGAAATGCCAGAACTTAGTCAAATACTTCATAGTCCTCTCTAGAGGAAATTATTCTGATATTTAGGGAATTCTCAATCCAAATGGGGAAATCTATTTAGGACTGGGAACACCAAACTACTGTAATAATTGATAATTTAGGCTTGTGAAGGACATTTGAAAATGCTATGACCACATGTTAAAAAGATTCTCTACCAGAATTGAAGTCAACAGGGTAAGTACGTAGGTGGGAGAAACATATCATGAGTAGGAGAACAGGGGCAATGAGAAGTACCCCACACCAGTGTGTATTAGACAGTTTTTCATTGCTGTGACAAAAGACTCAAGAAAATCAATTTAGAAGAAGAGAGATTTATTTTGGCTCATGGTTTTAGAAGTTTCAGTCTTTGATTGGCATTTTTCATTGCTTTAGGCCTGCGGGGGGGGGGGGGCAGAAACATCATGGTGAAAAAATATGGCAGATAAAAGTTACACACTTCATGGCTTCCACGAAGCAGAGAGGATGACAGAGAAGAACCAAGGTTCCAATATATCCTATAAAGCCAAGACTACTATGACCTACTTCCTTCAACTAGGTCCCACCTCCTGAAGTTTTCACCATTTCCCAATAATTCCACCAACTGGAGTTCAAGCTTTGAACACATGATGAGTCTTGAGGTATATTCCAGATCCAGACCATAACACAAGGTGAGGATGCCCACTATAGCTGTGGTAGAGAAAGCACCTGAGCTGAATAATAATCAAAAACAAGAACTGCAGGTGATAATGTCATTATAGTACAAATTGTAATTCATTAGGATCTTTTGGAAATGGGCTGCTAATATTTGGAACTGCATTCATTCCCTTCAAATGAGAAATGTGACAGAGGAGCTGTAGTTAGGATTCTACTGAAGATATTCATTCTCCATGCACAAAGAGAGTAGCCACTTACCCTGAGTCAAGGGAGGAAAGAAGATGGGAAAATTCTTATTTGCCTATTTGCTTTTGTCCATTGACCTATCGTGTATATGCCTGTTCCATTCCCATCCTAGGTTTATGTCTATAGCTAATACAAGATTTTCAAAGAGAAATCATCCAATACCCTTCCCCGCTTACTTTCTACTAAACTAAAAATAGAAGAGAGAGAGAGAGAGAGAGAGAGAGAGTCCTACACCTTGCCAAATATATGCCAAAAGATACAGAGGAAAAATCAAAATTAAGTCAAACTTGGCACCTTCACATTTCTAACTGAGCAACATACTTTCCCTTTATCTAAAGATACTTGATTTTGGAGAAAAAAGTTCTAGAGAATTCAAAACAGCATATTAAGCATGTGTAATGGCATATTGTCTTCTGTACCTTTACAAAGACATGCTGAGCTGTGTTCCTTTGAATCTCGATGCATGTGGTTATCTGGATGTATGATTCAAAAGGAAGAGAAAAAAGAAACAGAAGGGGAAAGACTTTGAGGTGATATTAAGCACCATGAAGCTAAATTGAACTCTTTCTACTATGTTTTTTCCAGGAAGCTGGCATGCTCAACAACATTGCCTGGAGCAGAAGCCAAATCGCCTACACTTAACTGTTCGGTTCGTCAGCTGCAAAGGGCTTTCCAAAAGTTTCATAACAACAAGAGAATGAATTCAGATAAAAACAAAAAATGAGGTAGGGGACACATTATAGTCCTGGAGATTTTCAGTGACAGCTATTTGAGATTCTACTTTAAGATTAAGTTCAGAAAAAAGGCTGTCTTACTTCTCAATACTATATTATGATTCTACTTGTAATTATTAAATATATTTATGATGTATCTGCCTGCTTTTAGAATTATAATCAATATTTCCCCGAAAACAGCCATTTGTATGTAACAAATGTTATCAGGAATAAGCAAATGTAGTGTTCGTTTCCTCCTCATTCAGATTTCCCACAGCTATGGGTTAGTTTTCCAAGAAAGTACATGTATATTGGGTATTTTGTTTCATCATGTTTAAACAATAGTGAAAATTCTACAGTAAGGGTGATTATTACTATTTTTTAAATTTGGATTTATATCTCCCTCTCTGCTTTCTCTGTCTTCCTAGGATCTCTCCTTGTCAAAGTACGTGTGTGTGTGTGTGTGTGTGTGTGTGTGTGTGTGTCTGTCTGTCTCCCATTTTTTTCTTTCTCTTCTTTCTTCCCTTTAATCTATTTATTTCCTATTCTGAAACTCTCTGAGTTTTGGAATCTTTAACAGTGTCAATCTTTCTCTGGCTTTTGTAGTCTCTTATCTGCTAGCCTCTATGCATGTATTTCTTTCTATGTTTCTTCTTGGTATATTTCTACTCATTCTTTAAGGACTGAAGGGTAACTTACCCTTTCTATAAAGCTTTTCTTGACATTTCCTTTGTAATCCTTGCCAAGCTCTACCTCCTTAACTTGCCTTTCTCATAGCCCTTTCACACTGGACTGCAATCTACAGTGAGAAGGAAGAGCATGGCTGACCATATCTGTTAGAACAGTTGCACATAATGTTGAATGTGGTTGAAGAGTACTGGAAAGAACCCCTCATTAAGATGATCTCTACACAGGTTCTTCAATACTAATAATTTCATGGTTGAAGCTTAGGCTTATTGCCCCTTAGTTTTGAAGGAAGGAACGCTTCTCTCTATCTGCTTTGTTGAACAATGGTTCTAAACCAATAGTCCACAAGCTGGTATAACAGCTTCTCAAGTAAACTTGTAGGATAGAGGTGTACCTTTGCCTGGATACACCAACCTCTGCTCCTTGACGTTGCAGTTACATGATAGAAGAATATGTTTTAAACTTTGCTATGCATCAGAATCCCTAGGGAAGCTTGTTAAAAATACAAATGCCTAAATTCTACCCAAAAATCAAACTTGGGGGGGTGTTGGATATTTTTATTTCTAACAAGCTCCCTGGGGCATTAATGATGCTCAGTCAAAGTTGAAAATCTATCATTAGAGAAGAATTTCTGGGTTAAGTGTAGATTTCCTCCTGGACCTCATTTAGAGTAAAAATACTTCTAGAAGAGCATCATAGTAAGAAACTAATGTCTTGGCATAAATGAGTTTAGCATGAAGAATCTCATAGGAAAGCAATAAACATGTATTTAGCAACATACTCCCATACAGTATGGTTGTTAGGCATACCCTCCATTCCTAGGTAGGGCCTTTTGAGCAACATTCTTTTTACAATAGTAGCACTCAGGAATTCTCTTCTTGCCCTTACTCACTTTCATCCTATGGATAAGATTGCCAGATAAAATATTGGGTGCCTCATTAAATTCAAATTTCAGATAAACAATAAATAATGCTGATAATATAAGTATGCCCTAAACACTACATGGGACATACTTATAATAAAAATTATTCATTGGTTATCTGAATCTGAAATTTAACTGTGTGTTCTGTATTTTTTTAAATCTTAAATCTGGCAATCCTACCCATGGGAGGAGGAAAGAATTACCTCAATAAATCAAATGGTCTGTTTTGCATTTACAGAACTAAGAGGAAATGTTCAGTAAGTTTGTGTACTCTATAGACCCAAACTCCTTCAGGTGAGTCATCCCAAAGACCAGCAATGGAGAAGAAAGAACTATTAGAACTACTTGTCTGGACATCTTATACCCTCACATTCATTATTATAGGTAATAAAGCTAGTATTTTATCTTCATTTTTCTTAGGCCTATATGTTATTTCTTGGTTGGCTTTGAAATCAGATGTTATCTCAACAAAAATGATTATTTTATGTACTTTAATCTCCATAACTCTGTGAGGTAGGTACTGTAAGCCCCATTTTACAATTAAAAAACTGATGGGGATCTGAATTAGGAAATGGAAGGAGCAAAACTCAAGCTCTCCAACACTTGAGTTAGCCTCAAGGATTTGATTAGGGTAGATATTTCATCCCATTAAAGTGAAACTGGCATCTGAATCTGTTTTTGATTTGGCTATTAAAATATACTGGCCTTAAACCATAAGAAAAACCTTTCAGTTTCAGATACTAATAGTGTCTTTATCCAGTTTGACAAAGGAAAAATGAAGTACTGTCCTTTAACTCTCATCCTATGCTTTATGAGTGTACAAATAGATTTTTTTTTATAAACAACAGGGCCATTGACCAAGAAAAAAGGCAGCACGCCTAGGAGAAAAAATTCCCTCTCTTCAAACATCAATTAGTGGTATTCAATTGACAGTTCACATTTATTTCCAAGAAAATAGAATGAATCCTCTTTAGGCTATAATGTTTTAAAGGCTGCAGGTAGGATGCAGTGTTTCAAAGTAATTGCTAAAGGCAAGTGACCTTTGGAATCTAGCATTAGTCAGTTGCAGAAAGAGAAAGAAAACATAGGCAAAAGACCTTATTCAAAACTCATCTTTAAATTTATTCAATGGTCTTTTATTTTAAGCCATGAATGTATTCTATACATAAGTATCATTTTTCTAAATAAATTAAGGGAAGGCAAGAATAAGCAGTCGCTTGAAAAATGATTGAATATTGACTCTTGAATGTGGATTTTAATATGAGTCTATATATCTTTGTATCTGTGAATGAGAATTCTGTTGTGTTTGTTCCAATGTTTCTATACTTACCAATTAAGCCTGACCCTGTAGCTTTTGAGCTATCTCTCTTCTCATCTGTTATGGAATAAATAAAACAAAGACACCTGATATCAAGCTTGCTCAGCTATACTCACTAATATAAGGTGTCTGCATGGTCATCCTTGCCAAGTTATTAAACTAGTTCTAACCAAAGCAGAAAATATATTAGAAGTTTCAACTATGCTAATGATAAGCAGAGACTATAAGTTATTGTTGTAGTCCTAGACCCATTATCACACATGCTGAGCATGATCCTTAGATATCTGGGTGATGCTCTCTTATCCCACATTTTGGACTGCTCTCCATTTCTGCTTGAAGCAAGCCCAAGATTAGCATGCTTCCCTGGATATTTTACATTGAACTTTTGAGTCTTGTGTGTAGAGGTAAGGCCAGTATTTTTATTTTTCATGGTCATTTATCTCTTTGTCATCTTGTAGCTAGTATTTGTTCTCTATATATTGAGTTACATGCTACTTCTCATTAGAGGATCATTTGCCAATATTTGGACTGTTGATACCCATCACAGAGTCCTCATTCTCTGCCTATGATTGTGCAAATATTAATCCTTAAAATTTGTTTCACCTACATAAAGACCATCCACCATACCTCCATTGCTCTATTATACAAATTCACATAATATAAGCATTCTATCTTGAGTAAAGTGTGACATGGAATATGCTGCTGTGGCAAGAGGGTTTTTGTTATTGTTGTCATGTTGTGCTTTAATCAGAAATAAGAATATCTTCTAGGTTGAGAGAGATTTTTCTCAGTCCCTCAAATATGCTTTTGTGGGTTGCTTCTAGCCTTTCCATAGGCTTGGGAAATCAACCCATAGATTTTCTTTTCTATTATATAAATGGCATGAGTCCTAGACAAATTGCGAAATATCTTTCTGTGGTAATATCCACCTTCCTTCCTGGATAATAATGGCCATAAAGATAAGTAATGTTTGTAATGTTTCTCAGATTCAGTCACCATGCTAAGTTCTCCATGTGCATTATTCATTTAAGTCTCAGCACAATATTAAAATATCAAATTTAAGTTCAAGAATGCAAATTCCTTATCTGGCTTTATATCTGTGGTATCCCCAGTGCCTAGCACATAGGAGATTTTCAATTTTGTTGAATCAGTAAAGTTCTATTATTAATCCCTGCTTTACAGAAGAAGGAAATGAGGCTCAGAGAAGTGCCTAATATGATACAACTAGTAAGAGAGAGTCAAGGATATTATATCACTCCCAAAGCTGTAGTCTTAGTTATAAACTATGCTAGGCCCCTTTTTGGCAAAATAATTTCTAACTATTGAGTATTCACCAGCCTTTCACCTTTACTAGAGAATCCTAATCAAGCTCATCCAAAGCAATTCCTAAAAGCCCTCATGACATCAAAGTGATTTACCCAATAATTTATGCTAAGGAGTTCCTGGATTAACATGTTTGTTTGAACCTTAGAGTTTCAATCCAGCTACTTAAAACTGATGATTAGGAGTATCAATTCCAGGTAATATGTCAAGCTATTGAAGAAATGTTTTTGGTCGAGGATAACTGAACAGAACCTTTCAAATCACAGCACATGGGTGTCTTTGTATTTAGGGACTTTATAAGGCACACTTATTTTTTTCTCTACTTCTAGCACATTCATAAAGAAATGCAGTGAATTAATCCATTAATGGTGTAAGGTATGAAGTAATGCACTGTAGTAAAATATCAACACAGGATATAATGCAAACTTCTGTCAGGGGATAGAGATCAGACAAGGTGTCTACCCTTCATGAGCTTAAATTTTAGCTAAAAAGTTAAAGCAATTTAAGAGCAAACTCAATTCCATAATACATGAGCTGTCACAAAACTCTGATTAACTTCCAAGTGAAGAGTCCAGTCAATGAAGGCTGAGCTCAAAGGCATGAGACTTCAGTGTGGACTGGAAAGGCGTCATTGCTTAGTTGACATTTCAGAAAGTTATTTCCTCGCTATGTTCAAGGCACTTGTCTTTTCCAAATGGGCTTCAGACATGACTCTGTGACAAAGCAGTAAATATCCTTCAACTAGTGGCTTCTGTCTACCTTCTAGCTCTATATATAAAAAAGAGAGTCAAATGAAGCTCTTCCAAAATTTGCATATCAAGCTCACCTATTACAAATACAGATTTTTGGACCTTGTTCCAAACTCACTAAACCAAAATTTCAGAAATATTTATTTTAAAAACTTAAAATACTACTTTGCATTTTGGGATATTTACGCATGAAATTTGCTTTAAAATAATTCAGCGGGAGGAGAATCCGACGAGATGTAAATGAAACCATAGGTGGTGTTAACCGTGAAGTTAGGTGATCAGCATCTAAGAGTTCTTTATGATTGTTCCTATTTTTTTATGTCTGGATTTTTTGTAATAAAAAGTCTAACAAAGCTAAAAAACTAAAAATTCTATATTTGTCAAAAGTCTACCAGGTAATTTAGATGCAGATAGTTTGCAGACTGGCATTATGGAGTCTTTAGACAAGACTATCTCTCAAAACTTTTCCAGATAAGACACACTGTTTTTCTACAAGGAGCACAAGGTCTGAATAGGACAAATCTGGAAATGCCCTGCTGGCTAGGGATATATGAATGTTAGTTTTTCTAGGGATAAATGTAGATGTAACCATTCTGCATAGAGCTAAAGCCTAGTACAGAGAATGTTGGCAGGCGAAAGTGATAAATAGATTTTTAATCATGATAACCAGTAATTGGGCAGCCAAGAGACTCCTTTAAACCAGTTAGTAATGGCATCATCCAAATAAAACCAAAGAGTAGTGATGTCAACACGTTGTAGAATTATTCAAATGCACCTACATTATCCAATTTGAAGCTCATATTTTACCTATGAGGTAAAGGAAGGAGGCTGGATAAGATGATTTTGGAGAGGCATTTGTAATTTTCATGTTTGAGGAGTCAGGGTTATGTTAACATGGCAGATTTTATCATTTTCATTTTACAGATGTGACCATAGAGGTTCAAGGAAGTTCAGTGAAAGTTTTGTTTTTTAATTGCCTGGATTCTGTAGATAAGTGGAACCTACCCATATGTAGAGTCTTACGATACGTTTCATCCATCAACATACTTCATAGCACACAAAATGTTTGCAGGGATGGGAGGTATAGAGTCTGAAAAATCAGTTTCAGGCATTAGATTTCTTAGGTTAGTTAGGTAAAGATTCCTTGTCTTGGATTAGTATCTGCTAGAAAGTAAAATCTTTGGTATTATCCCAAGAAGTAAGGAAAACAGCGGCACTGTCACAGAACTTTGGGCAGATCAGAGGGAGAAGCAGATTTATCCAGAAAAGGTACATTTAACAAAAATCTTTCTATCACCTAAAAATTAATCTATCATCTCACAAAATTATCACCAGCCTTTCCTCTCATGACTGCTCCATAGCGTTAACACAGTTGATAGTAGCAAATCTGAAGAAATCACAGTATCTCAACTATAAATTAACTTTTCAATTAATCAAGGGCTAAAGCTTTTCTGATAGGAAGTAAGGTTGATCTTATAAAATCATTAAACTTGGAATGAGGAGACCTGGGTTCTTATCTTAGCTCACCTTCAATTTGATCTGCATTGAAGAATAGACTTCAGAAGATTTTGAAAAGTTGATCCACATAGTAGGCACAGTCATATTACAAAGATTAGTGACATGCTCAGCATATCTCAGTTACTGAAAGTTTATAGGAAAAAACAAACCTTCTAAAGAACTTGAACATTATTTGTCATGCAGGTTAAGCTGTGTTATCTTCTCACAAAGGCGTGTCCTACTTCTCCATCCTCCATGGCTCTGCTACTGGATTAGCTTTGCTATTCAGTCTGCTTCTCCTTCTCCCACACTGACCAAAGACCTTTTTTAAGTCTCATATAGAAGTGCCCTTTGAGTAAGGATCTTATTGATTAAAATTATTATATCTGAGCACCTCATGGACCACTAGTGAGCCCATAAAGCCTGCCTTTCAGCCCAGTGTTTATCCACAGCCCATTTACCATGGCAAAGTACTTGCTCATGTAGTAACTCATCATCTGACCTCACTGATTACTTCATTTTAAAAATATTTATGCATATTTTCAATGGAGCTTAGGAAAATGGAGTAGACAAAGAATAATTATGTCTAATGGACACTTTGCAAACATTTTCCAAACGAATTTCTAGCAACAGGGAAATTATTTTGCACAGCAGATAGTTTTATTGAGAAACCTGGAATTGTATATAGAACAAAATTTGAGTATAAGCAAGGGAAGAAATTTTTTCATAGTCTTCCTAATCAGAGACCAATGGAAGAGTTAGCAGAGGATGGGTTAAGATTATCTGAAAAATATAACAATTTGGCAGGATATTTTCTTTTTATATTTTCAGATGAGACCTATTTTTGTTTGATTTTATTTGATTTTCCAGTTATAACTAAAAGGTAAAAAATCATAACATATACAAATCACACTCATTTGAAGAATCATTATATTAAAATGGCTTTTCCAGCTCTGTAGAAAGCTACCCACATTACTCAGTTCCACAGCTCCTGCCAATAGTATCTCAGATGTTGAATAATATCACTAATGGCATCATTTGAAAGGACAGTTAAAACAGTCACAGTTGGGGAAAAATCCAAACAACAGAACTCTTGCACCTAGATGTAACTTGAGCTGAAGGTTTTCTGGCTGTTGAGGTGGTAATAATGTACAACACTGGCTTAACCCTTATGTGAAATTCTGAATGGCATGTGCTGTCAAGAAATGACATATCATACTGTACTAGCTACCCATTCCCCATCACCATCACCAGCAATTTTTTGTTATCACTCCGCCTTAATTTCACTTTAAGAACTATAATTACATGCATATAAGTGTGGGATGGATAATTTAATCACAGTAAAATTGTTACATATTTACCATAGAGGGCATTTTCTGGTTAAGGTAATAGCTAATAAGATTTGGCAATGCTGAACTGCAACTTAATGATTGAAAACAGATCCCATTATTACCAGCTGATTCCTGAATGGTTTCCAGGAACAAGCTAGCTACTCAGTGAGGAGGCCAATGGACAGAAATCATCAGTGTCATGCTTCTCTTGTCCCCTGGTTGATGGAACTAGCCTAAGGTTTAAAGTTTATGTAAGTATGTTTTGAATGCTATTACCCTGGCCAGGTCTTTCCTCCAGGAAGAGTTTGCCATCAACCTCTGCCCCCCACACTCCTACACAGAGTTAAGATAGTGTTAGCTTTGGAAGGAAAGTTGAGAGCAAAGTGGTCTGCCCTGGGAAGGAAAAGAAGGTTTTCATTCTGTCCATTCTCTGAAGTATTTATTAATCACTTACTATCTGCTGGTTATTATGTTATATACTGAGGATGTAGTTACAAACAAAAATAGATGTGCTTTGGGTCTTCATGGAACTTACTGTCTAGAGAGGAGATAGGCTTTAATAAAATACACTGATAGCAGCTGCAGACTGATACAAGTATTCTGAGGAGTATTCTTTGGAAACATATAGCAAAAGATGCTTACTTAGAGTAGGAGCCCAGGAAATTATCTCTGTGGAAAAAACATTTGAGGCAAGAACCAAAAGATGAATAGAGGTCGACTAATAGAGGTTGCGTGTGTGGGCAATATTGGAGGTGAGGAAAGAATGTTGAGAAGAATATTCTAAATTGATCTAAGAGCACATACATAGGCTCTATAGCAGGAAGAATTTGTCTTCTACTCTTCAAACTGAAAGAAAGGAGGAGAGTGAAACAAAGTGAATCTGGCAAGGTAGACCTGGATGGATTCTGCAGAATCTGTAAACACTGATAAAGTATTTGATTATCCAAAGATCAGCAGAACATCATTGAAAGATTTTATTCACTTAGATGATACAGAAGTATTTTATTTTATTTTATTCTATTTTACTTCTTTATTTTATTTTATTGTTGTACTGGGTATTGAACCGGGGCCTTTGAACTGAGCCACACTCTTTTTAAAATTATTTTTTACTTATTTTTTAAGACAGAGTCTCACTAAATTGCCCAAGCTGGACTTGAGTTTGTGATCCTCCTGCTTCAGATTCCCAGAGTTCTGGGATTACAGGCATGACCACCATGCCCAGTCAAAATTTTATTTTATTTATTATTTTTTTGGAGATTGCATATGTATCTATATAGAGAATGAATGGCTAGGCAACAAGAGCGGAAGTTGGAGAGACCAGATAAGAGGCTAGGGCAACAGTCTAACTGAAAGAAAATTGTAGATGAGGTCTTGAGTGAACTAATCAAGAAACTTTAAGCAAATAAATAAATCAGCAAGGAATTATTTGGCACCTATCAAAAAAATATGCATGGTTAGTGATACTCATTATCTTGAAGGGAGATTCATCTTCAGCCTCTCACCTCCCTTTTTGGTAGCCTGGCTTCTGTCCAATTATTAAGAATTCCAAGTTAATGGAGCTGAGTTGATAAGGTGTTACTTTATTAAAAGGACTAGCATTTCAGGAAATCAGGAGAAAAGAATTGACACAAGTGATGCTAATTAGTATTTTCTTATAAAACAGTATTTCTCAATCTGTGATCCAAAAAAGTTAATGGTTCAGAGAGATGCTGGCAATTGGAGTGGTGGAGAAAGGAGGTCTTATAAAATATCAAATTCTTAGGCCATACCCTAAACCTAGTGAAACAGAACTTCTAGTAGAGCTCAGAAAAAGTCATGCTGAACAATATTCCTAGGTGATTCTGATGAACAATAAAGTTTGAGAACCTTTATTTGTGGAAGGTAATTTGGAGATTGATTGTGAACAAGGAAAATAACTGTGACAAAGAATGAGAAGGACATTCCAGGTTGGGGGTGGTCCTCAGAAAATGTCAAAAAGTATGAATTAGCCAGTTGAGTGTAAGGAAAGAATAGGAAGTAGATGGGTTTGCTAGGTTGTAGGAGCCTCAAAGGGAGCGATGAGAAATCAACTTGAGTAGAAGGGAAAAGAGAAGGAATAACATGCCTTAGAGAGCAGTCCTGCCAAGCCCGAGACATACTGTTATTACGGTCATGAGATAAGAGGTGTATGAAATACAGATTTGGAGTTTCTATCTTCTCGTGAAGTAAACAGTACATAACATAACTCATTAATCACTACTACTATGGTCTGAATGCTTGTGTTCCCCTCCCCAAAGTTCATATGTTGAAATCCTAATCTCCAAAGTGATTGCAGTAGACAGTGAGGCTTTCGGGAATTGATTAGGTCATGGGGCAGAGCCTATCCACCTGCAGATTTGCTCTTATAAAAGAAACCTCAGAGACCTAGTTCACCTCTTTCACCATGTGAGGAAACAGCAAGAGGACATAATTTATGAATCAGAAAGTGGGCCCTCAGAAGACACCAAATCTGCCAGCATCTTGATCTTGGACTTCCTAAACTCTAGAACTGTAAGAAATAAATTCTGTTATTTATAACCCACCCACTTCATAGTATTTTGTTATAACAACCCAAATGGACTAAAATAGTTATAGAGCAATAATAGTCAAACTTCTTGAGTTTGTACTACATGCCAGGCACTTTGCAAAGTATTTGAAATACATCACATTGTCTAATCCTTACAACATCACTGTGAGGTATGTACTAAAATTATCCCTTTTTTATTGATGAAGAAACTGATGCACAGAGAAGATAACTTGCTCAAGGACACATAGTTCATAAGTGGCTAAGTCAGAAATTTAACCCATCTGTCTCTATAGATCACACCTTTTGTTACAGAGCTAGGTCATTAATATCAATTCTAACGCATGTCCATAATGGTTGACAGTCCTTTAAAGAAGAGTACATGCATTCACTTGGACATGATGATCACTATGCATGATGGAGGCTAAGTGCTGGGAATCCAAAGACAATTTCAGCTTTAAGAAGGCTTGGCTAAGTCCTGGATAAACACACAGTCTCAGGCAGTGCTCTTCACACCTTACTGTGTAGATTGATGATGGTTCACGATGAAGTATAATAGCTGTTGAAAGTAATCATTTGGGTACTTTAGAAATTTAATAGAGTACTTTTTGATGCTAATAAACTTGGGCTTTTATTTTATATAACTTTTTCATTATATTTTCTGGTAATTTGTTTGTTTTATATTTTACAGAACTTTTGATAGTATGAAAACAGAAAATAAGCAAAATAAAACAGTTGGTTCTTAACTCCAGATAGTTTTCAATATATATACCTGCATGGCCTAGCAGGTATAACAGAAATGTAAACAGCCATCAATATGAAGGTAATTTAAAGTTCAGGTGTAAATGCTAGGCTCACCACATGAAGCTGAACTGCACCTATATTTTGATACGATAGCTTCTAAATTACAGTACTGAATCACCCCCCTCGAGGAGTATTGTAACAAGAGATTAGAGGGTAAAACTAGTCCTTTTTTGTAGTCTTAGATTTTTAGAGGTCATGCATTCAGTTGTGAACAAGTATTGTCAGTTTAATCATACAAGATAAAAGAAAGAAGGGTACAATTAATCAAGGAGAGGCACTATAGAACCCAAGAAATAAATACTCAATGGGATAATAGAGATAATGAGTGGAATAGAAAAGGGAAGTCTTGTCATCTTCATTGACACTATATTTCTAATTTGCATTTTTGTTGAAAACAGGACAAGACACAGGGAAAATAATGCAGTAGCATTTAAAATGTCTTCTTTTCACATTGTTTATTCATTTATTTGTTCAACAAATTACATACTGGGCATTCTGTGTGGCACTTGCAAATATGAAGATTAACTGAGTTACATTCCTGTCTTCAAGGAGGTCATAGTACAGTGTGATAGATATGGAAACATTTAAAAGTACAATGAAGCTTGATAGGTAATAACAGCAGTGTTTCTCGAGGGGCTGTATGTTTCAGAATCAGGATGGGAGAGAGAAATAGTTATCTTATGTTGCAGAAAAAAATAGGTATATTGGTTTCTTAAAACAAAAAATAAAGATTAGTAAGAATTTGGCTGCTACTAAGGATAAAATGAAGGCTATCCAAATGAAGGATAAAAATTGGACTCCCAATTGGATAAGAACATGTATACTGATGTCTTTGCAATGGGGCAAAAGGTGGGGTGATAGAGATGTGGAAGTGTATGTAAGATGTTTGTTAAAAAGGGGTATAGGTTTAAAAAGTCAGAATCACTTTTGAATTTAGGTATAAAGGACCTATGAGAATTGTACAGGCCAAAATACTACCTAGAGTCAGAAGAAAGGAGACAGATATAGAAATTACATTGAGGGTACAAATCTTCAATAAGGAGTCAAAGTATAAGAAATGAAGAACAAATGATGCAGGGGGAAAAGGACTCACTGCTTTTGAAGCACTTAGCTACCCTACAGGCTCAGAAGTTTGAGAACAGGGAAAACCAGGCATGGTGATACATGCCTGTAATCCCAACACTTAGGAGGCTGAGGCAGGAAGATTGCCATAAATTCAAGGCCAACCTGGGCCACATAGAAAGTTTAAGGCCAGCCTGGACTACATAATGAGACCCTGTCTCAAAATACTAAGAAGAAATTTTAAAATGAAGAACAGCAAATACCATCTATAGCAATAGCAGTGTGGAAAGCTGCTGCCCTTCAGGCATTTAGAATGTAGTACAAAGAAGCAGACAACTGGAGACTGAAGTCCTGGCTTTCAAAAGCTTCACTTTCACAAACAAGGCATGATAATCTCTGTAGATATCCCAGACTTGTTATGAAGCTCAAAGAGCTCAAAGCTAGATGCAAAAGCATTTTTTGAACATTCAAAGGATATGCACTTGTGTGTCTACTCCCTGTTCCCCAGTAGCCCCATGGTAATCAAAAGCCCTCAAGGATAAATGAGATAATCAATGTAGAATGTGCTAAGTCCCTCAGAAGAAAGTTGGCATATGGAAATACTGATAATAATGATCCACATCTTCTTCCTGATAATGCCTCTCTTTAAAGTTTTGCCACCAAGAGAGCTCAACACATAATGCCTATACTGTTGAAAGTAGTCTGCATTACCATGTTTTTAGTTCCCATATACTTTGTTTCAAATTCAAAAGCAATGATTCTTTTTTTAAAAATAATATTCAGTGCTTCTTACCAAAATTTGGAGACACATAAATGTCACATGCATATGATGATCATTGGACTGTTTAATCATGTCAATTTGACTTGATTAAGAGAATCCTGGAGAAGTGATTGGGTTTTGAGGGCAATAACCTTATCTATGGGTCACCTCTTGATGACTTCATAGCTAAATAGGCTGTGAAGGGGAGGGGCTGGTTGGAGAAAGAGAGTCATAGAGGTGTGACCTTGGAGATTATGTCTGGTCCTTGGCCCTTTCTTCTCTGGCTTTTTACTAATTCTGTTTTTCTTGCTGCCATGCATTGAACAGCTCTCCACCACCAAACGCTTCTGCCATACCTTTGTGGAGCTAGCCAATCATGTACTAAACACTCTGAAACCATAAGCCAAATTAAACCTTTCCTTTTTAATTGTAAGAGTCAGATATTTTGTTTCAGCAATGCAAAGCTGACCAATACAATTATCTTCTCCTGGTTGTTTGGAAGCATACCAGGTATCAGATCATGAAGAGCAATTGGTTACACCTGGTAGGAGCACTTCAGGAAACTTTGAGATTGAAATTATGGATAGAGCAGAGCTCACAGAGGGCTAAAGATGAGAAGTATAGTTTTTCTAAAAGTAAAATAACAGGATGAAAGCTGTCACCCAAATAACTTAGAGAGCTCTCAGTCCCTTTCAATGAAATTCCATGCTTCTGACTTTAAAGTGTTGCACCTGTGACTAGGGTTCTTCCTCTTGATCAGTGGCTCAGATATGAGTCACCCAAACACTAAAACCATGCCTGAACCAGGCAGTCTCAATAAGGAGAAAAGGAAGCAACACCAAGGCAGGAAGGAGTGGGCAGGGTTGCCAGGAACAAGAAGAAATAGTTACATCACCTTAAGTAGCATGGTCTTTGCTTCTCTAGGTGTTCCTTGAAGAAATATAGGAACAAAACCTTGGAAATGGCAGCCAGCAGGACTGCTTTAAACCATAATGAGGAAGTAATCCAAGCTGATCTCTGTAAATTTCAACTGTTCTCTCCCTATCCTGGACCCATTCCTGGCCTTCCTAGGTTTAATACCTGCTAATGGCTCTGCTTCTGAAATGGGCTGTTTTAAAGCAGAAACAAGTAGGTATTGAAGGTGCAGTGAGGAACCTCTTCTAAATCTCTCCATCTATCACATGAATAATGTGGTGACAGGCTGGCACTACAGGGCAGAATTTCCATTGTGACTCAGAGGTACAATATACAACATGGGGATATATTTTTTCTTTACCTAAAACTGAGAGAATTCAGAGTTAAACAGTATGATTCAATATATCAAGATTAAAACAATTATTGTAAATTAACTTAATCATTCCTCTACATGCCTTCAGAGGCAGGGCTTTTTATCCTATTGTCACCATCCAATTAAATGGAGGTTTATAAATACAGATAAACTTAATTTTAAAGGATTATCTATTCTCAAAGGTGCTAATGCCTTGAATTTAAAATGGTCTCATTATACAATATTAAATGTCTGTGTTTTGGCAATATGAGACACCAGGAGAGCATGAATGAAGCAGAGGGAGAAAATCATGGCTAACATGTAGCTGTCTTCGTTGCACATACATTTTTTTTTTGTTTGAAATACAGCAAGATCTACTCCTAGCATGGCCTCTGCCAAAGAACAGGGAGCAACTGATGATTCCTTTCCTTTCAAGTCATAGATTTTAGATTTCTATGTCCAGAATACTCAGCAAGGAATCACTGAGGGGATACTTCTGAAGATGGAGAGCAATGCTTCTAAAGCTTTAATATGCACACAAATCACCTGAGCATCTTTTAAAATGCAGATTTTGAGGCAGTAATCTGTGGTGATGCCTGAGATGCTTCATCTTAAGTTCCACGGTGATGCTGATGCTGCTGGTTCATGAGTAGCGAAGAATGCTCTGGATCAAATGTGCGCAACCTGTAGTCTGAAGGTTGCTTACCTTTTTAGATGTTATAATCACATATGTAAAAATAGGAATTTTTGTTACTTATAAACATTACTATATTATATATTTTATGGGTGGTCCAAGACAATTACTATTCACTGATGTGACTTACTATGAATCAGACAAGTCAAAAGGTTGGAAACACCTGCTCTGGTGTCCAGAGGTTTCTTTGGTGAGTAGCAACCAAAGCATGAAGAGGCTCAGTGGAAAAGCAGCACAGTTTTTTTCTTCACCAAGTGAAGAGCTATAGGGAACAAGGGAAGGGGACGTTACCAGAACCTCTGCAGTAAGTCCTAGTCTCCTGCGAGCCACAGCAGCACACGGTGAATTACAGGAAAGGTAGACAAATGAGAAGAAGCTGAGCTTTGGGTCTGATCAGTGCTGCTCTGGGAAGCAAAGACAAAAGCCCCCTAGCTTGCAGCCCTTTTAATCAGTACATGGGGAAACAGAAGTAACAAGTGAAATGCAGAGTTCAGTACTTTACACTGGGATAAACAAGGTGTAAAAAGACTGGGGAGCAGTGGAAATCTAAGAACAATGAGGAACTATGCAGATGAAGATTTGTCTCCCGCAGGTGTGATCTTGTCCTGGAGCATTACAGCATCTGGGGATCACTGAGGTCTCAGTTGTGACCAGAGGCCAAAATGCAATTAGGTCTGGAATGTCGTAGCTGGTCTTTAGGTAGGAGAACTAGGCCTACTCAAATGATTTTTCCCTAGAATTATGTAGCATTGCTCCCAACAAAGAGCAAAGGAAACAACAACAAAACAGTGATTTCCCCACCTCAAAAGGGGAATATGTGAGACTCAGCAGGCAAAGTATTCTCTTCAAAGAAATCTCTCTTTTCAGTCTTCACCTTTCACTCTTTATTTTTATGTTCTTCCTCTGACTTAATTCAAAGGTCTTGGCACAAAGCCCCTATTGTCAATCCTACATGGAGATAGAAGCTTTTTAGTTTTCTCCAGATATCTATGTAACTGTGGACAAAAATGAATATAGTCACAGTAAAGCAGTAAAGGTACTTTTCTAAGTTCTTCTAACTTTTATAATGACTGAGCCCATACCATATATAGAAATTCCTATGCTATGTAATATATAACTATGTATGCATGTATTCATATCTTCAAGTCGCTTACTGAAAGGAGAAGAGGGCAACGGTACAGTGCCTCAGTCACTTTCTTCATCATTGGGGCACACAATATTGGATGGCACTGACTTAAAAAAGGAAAAGTTTATTTTGACTCAGGTTTTCATTCCAGAGTCATCCAGCTCCAAGGCAGAAACAGCATGGAAGAACAACATTGCAGAAGAAAGCTGCTCACATCACAGCAGCCAGGAAGCAGAGAAAGAAGAGAGAAATTAAGAACAAGAATATACCCTTCCAGGTCACACCTCCAGTGATCTGCCTCTTCTGACCAGGCCCAGTCTCTTAACAGCACACTCAGCCACAAACTCATCAATGGACCAACCTGCCCACGATCCAATCACCTTCCAAAAGCCCCACCAGAACACATGAGGCTATGGGGGGACATTCTAGATCTAAGCCATATCATGCAGTGAGAAAGACTTTTTTATTATTAAGGAATAGTAGAATCATACATGACACTACAAGTCTAGAGTTCGGACATATCACTGTTGCTAATAAAGAAAATAAATACTATTCACTGACAAAATGATAAAGCTGACAAATAACAGGTGTCACCCCACCTTCTTTTGAATAGAGAAATTATGCATAGGAAACTACTCCCTTTCTCCATTTTTCTTTCATTACAATGGAGAGGATGCAAAGATGAGGTTCCTGATATCCATGGTCCAGAGGGGGTTCATATATAAGAGATTTCAAGTGATACACATCAGAAAGCCAGCTACTGTGTCAACAAGGGGAGAAAATGTGCCAAGTAGTTAGACCATATGTTTTGGAAACTTATTGCCCATGTTCAAGTACCACCTTTACTACTTACTAATAGACACTTTGATCCTGTTATCTTGCCTCCCTGAGCTTCAGTTGATTCATCTGCAAATTATGAATAATAGAAGCTATCTCAGGATGGTTGTGAGGATTAAATGAAATGAAAGATGTAAAGCTTTCAAATAGCATCTACCACCCAATGCTCGCTAAGTGGTAGCTATTGTAACACTTCCCGTCTTTGAGCTGGTACTGTTTAAGTACAATTGTGCTTTACTGAAGTGTTAGCCAGCCATGGGAGTGCCATACTGGCTTTTGATGTGAACTGCAAAGCAGCTTCTATTGTTTGAGCATGTGAAAAGTCAGTGATTTTGGATTTAAATAAATGGAATTCTAGACAAAAATGTTGAAATGGGAAGAAAAACTCTTGCACAAAAACTATGCTTATTTTGTGTTTTGACCTTTGCACTGTCTCTTCCTACAACTTCTCTGCCTTGAGAATCACTTGAAAGATGAAGGAATGATTTTAAAATAAAACTGGATTAAAGAAACGAACTGTCTTCTGTCTCTGCCAAAAGGAAGTGTAGAATTTCGGCAATTGTAATCCAGCCTGGGGCAGGCCAGGCCCAAGGGAAAGGAGGAAGGCCTGGAAAAAGATATTTACAAGCCCATAACTATGCAGTGAACATTACTAAGTTGTACACACTATCTTGTAGGCACTGTCCCAGGATAAATAAAGGCATTAGTCATCACCTGTGTTTCAGGGAGTTATAGTCTACTTGGGAAGACATTAGAATAAAACACACACACACACACACACACACACACACACACACACACGATAAACATACATATAAACCAAACTGTGGCAAAGCTCCAGTGAGGAGACCTTTTGGTGAAAACAAAGGGTTTATTTCTAAGGAGTAAATAATAGTCTGGAGAAAAATGTTGGGCTTGACTGTGAAGGTCCTTGAATGTAAAATGCATGCTTCAGGTAATTACAAGTTAATAGTATTTTCATGTGGGTGGGGTGGCATATGCAAAAGAGCACTTTAGGAAGATTAATCTGGTAGCACTTTGAGCAATTTAATTTAACAAACATTTACTGAGCATTATGTATAACACCACAGTCCAAGATGCAGAGTTATCCAAGGATATAGAAAAGAAAACAAAATCTATACCTACTAAGAATTAAAAGGTTTTTAGGGAGACAAACAGAAATATAATGATTTTTATTACATAGCAGAAAGTTCAGTGAAATACTTTACGTATGTTCCATGTGAAATGATGTCTAAACTAGACTATTGTTTAGTACACTGCTATTAAAAAAGATAGGGAGAAATATGTATTTACCTACATATTTGTATATGTATGCAAGATTTATCTGCAAAGATACATAAAGAATTAGTTGTTATAAGAAAAGGAATTGAGGGCCGGGGATTTAGCTCAGTGGTGCCGCCACCTGCCCAACAAGTGCAAGGACCCAAGTTTGATCCCTGGTACCAAAAAAAAAAGAAAAGAAAAGAAAAGGAATTGAGTGGCTAGGGTAGTGAGGTGGGAATCTTGTATGCATCCCCACAGGTACCCTCTCTGAGTTTGAAATGAATGTATTATCTACTCAAAACATTTAAATATATAATAAAATAATGGATATGGTAGTATGATAGGGGAAAGATGAATTTTGGTTGAGAGAATCTGGGAAGACTTGTTAGAGTACATGGGTTATAAAGCTGAGCCTTCAAATGGCAGCATTTCCCCAGGCAACAGATTTAATGGAGTCATGTCCAGGGGAGGACAAAATTTGCCTCAAGCCACAGGGTAGGAACTATATCTCTGCCATTCAGTACTGTACCTGCTAGACACATGTGTCTTGAGCGTGGGAAATGTGGCCAGTGAGTGTAAATTTGAGATTTGCTCTGAGTGTAAAACACTTAAGGAGTTTTGAAGGCATAGTATGCAAAAAGAATGTAAAATTAATCTTTCTATATCAATTACGTTAGAAGAATAGTATTTTGAATTAAATTGATTATGTTAACATTATTTTTCCTTACTTTTTAAAAATGTAACTGTTAGATCATTGAAAATCATATCAGTTGGTTATATCATATTTTTCCTGAATTGTGCTGATCTAGAATATGTAGGTTTTCTGACAATGGTGACTTAGGTCAGTAGGGTCACACTAGAGAGTATATGGCTAAAACAGGAAAAAAATGTTAAAAAAATAGTGGGCCAGACCAAATTGAGGAGGGCTTTGACAATTCATTCAAAGTTTAGACTTTAATTTTGTGTTCACTGGTAAGCCACTATGGGGCTGTAAGTGTGGGAATCACATGATCAGAAGGCTGTTTTGGAAAGGGGTAAAAGTATAGGTAGAAAGAATAGTTATAAATAATCAGGGGGGTGAGATGCTAGGTTCCAGGATTAGGTGGTGACTTTGATATCATAAAGAGATAAATGTAAACTGTAATATTAAAGGAGAATACATAGAACTGAATTGGAGTGTGGATGCCGGAAATAGCTTGAAATTTTCTTATCATGATGATTAGAAGCAAGTTAATGTTAGTAATAAACATAATGAAGTCTGGAGAGCGAACCGGATGGAGATTACCTGGGAGAGAAAGTAATTTTTATTTTTGACATTGTGAGCTTGACATAGCTGACTGAAACATGGAACTGAGGATATGAGAGACAAATTTTTCAGTTTTAGTACAGGTGATTATTTAGATAGATAATTATAATAATTATTAGTATTTGCATCTAATTATAATATACAAAATGCTCTCGTTCCATAGATTATTTCACATAATCCTTGTGATAGTTGTCATAGTTACTTTTCTTGTTGCTGAGACAAAATACCCAACACCCAAAGTTAAAGGAGGAAAGGTTTATTTGGGCTCACAATTCGTAGAGGTCTCAGTCCATAGACAGATGGTTGCAAGGCAGGGTGGCATGGCAGAGGGGTATCCCAGAAGAGAAACAGTCTATGGCAGAGTAGGCAAGAGGCAGCAAGCAGCAAGCAACCTCCTTCTGTCCCTTTATATTCCATCCAAACTATAAGCCTATTCATGGGAGCCACCTACACCCAGGGTGGGGCTTCCATTATCCACACCCAGAACTATGCTAATACCACTTAGTTATGACACACTCTTAATCCATATTCACACACCCATGATCCAGCCACCTCCCAAAAGTGCTATCTATCAGCTCATAAGGCTTTGGGAGACATCTAGATATAAGCCATTTGAATAGTCTAAGGCTCAGAGAGTTGCAGTAATTGCCAAAGGTCATATAGCAGTTAGTGGCCAAGGTAGTGTGCTAAAACTTGCTTTATTTCTATCCTATAATTGAAAAAAATGCCAAGGGAAAATTTAGACAAACCTTATACGCCAGATTATACATTTACAGTTCCCCCACACTGCTTCCTAAATTAAGAGCCAACTTCAACCCTGGAAAAAAATTTTAGGTTCTCTACAGTTGCTTTAAACATTTTTTTTAGGGATGAGAAAACCAAGGCCCTGAGATGTTCAGTAAAATGTTAAATCTATATTAGTAAGGGACATTAGTGGAATTTAGACAATAGTTGTGCTAGATTATATTTTGTTCCTAAGTATTAACTTTCTTTTCTTGTTTAGAATATGTTTCTTCTTCATTAACTTGACAAGCTGGAATGGACTTGGCCATATAACTTGCTTTGGCCAATGGAATGTGAGCCAAAGTGGCCTCTGCCACATACGATCAGTAGCTTTAAAGCCATGAAATGGTTAAGCATTTGTTTATTCTTTTTCCTCTGCCATAAGATTGGCATGTCCAAAATAAGGGCTCCTCCTTCAACCAGGATCCTAGAATGAAGAAGATATATGAAGCAGAGTCATAGATGATCTGCAGCTGCCACAACTGAGCTTTGTTACAGTAATGGAGGTTTGGCTTTTTTGCAACCATAACACATCAAAACACAAGCTGATAAATACTCTACCCCATTATATGGACGTTACTTCATTTACACTGACCCTTTACAGTTATTCACTTTCCATTTGGTTGACTTCTACTCAACATTTAGGTCTCCCATTAGATATAATTTCTTCAGAGAAGCCATCCATAACTATGCATTCTAACTTAAGCCCTCTCCATCTTTATCACACACACACACATACACACAATTAGTTTCATCTATATTTTTTCTCCATTATTCTTTCCTTCTTAGGCACTTAACACAATTATAATAATATATAGCTTTATCATTGTCATGCTCCACTTTATTGTAAGCTCATGAAGACCTGAAACACATCTACTTCTGCTATTATATAATATTGATTGATGAATGTTTACATTTGTGACAATCAATACAGTAAAAGACAAATTGCTATTAATGCTCCTCAATACACTCCTTCTTGTTTTGACCATACTTATCCCACTGTTCTTGCCAGTTTTCTGAAGCAGTTCTAGAAGTCCACTTTTGTGAGTGTCTAGTTGTGCTGTCCTGGCCACATCCATTTCCTGCATTGATTCAAAACATTTACCTTTCATGATCATTTTGACTTTGAGGAAGAGCCAGAAGTAGTGTAGTGCCAGATCAGATCTGGTAAATAAGGTAGATGGGGACACACCATAATATTTTTATAGGCCTGCCTTTCTGTTGGATGGCATTATGCAGCAGCATTCATCCCATTTTTGATCACAGTTTGTAAAGACACTCATGATTAAAAACCTCCAGAACTGCTTCAGAAAGCAGCAAGAGCAATGGGATAAGTGTATTTAAAGTGAGGGGATTATTTTGAGAGGAATTAATGACAATGTATCTTATTGTAATAAATTTTTAAAATTTAAAAATTCACCATATATTTTGAGCACCCCTTGTGTATAGTACCTGGCATAATGCAAGTCATACAGTAAATACTCAGTGAATCTTTGTGGAATGGATGTTGAAGAGATGAATAGTTTATTATTAACATGGTTGTTGAATCATAAATCAAAAAAGAGAGCAGGATACTATGATTATAGGAAATAAGACTCTGAACATACATTTTGGGTGCAATGGTGAACTACTTTTTGGACATTCTCTTTCAAGGAAACTTTGAAAGCAGTGGAACTTTTAAAAACTATTAAAAACAGATTTACTTCTCAAGTGACTTCTGTAGTCTGGCAAGTTTCCTGCCTGATACCAGAGTAGCCCTCTGAGCCCTGCAGCTGGACCAAAAGGATTCCTCGGGAAGAAAATAGGATTGTTGCCATAGAACATTTAGTTATTTGGAGTAAAAGATTCACCTGCCTCTCCCCTTCTGTGTAATTGATGTAATTTCATGAGAAGTGAAGAGGAGAAAAGGGTCTATGAAGTAGAATTATGGGCTGTATATAATGGATGGCTTTTGGGTCCAAACTAGAAAAATCAAGCCTACTTCCTCTCAATTTCACCAGCCAAGTAAATCACTTCAGGTAAGGCTCTGGACTGTATCACACCAAGCTGTGAAAGGAGAGTTTGAAGGTTTTGTACAAAATGGCCAGATTCTCCTTGACGGGACCACATACATATCCACATGTTCAAGTAGAAGGAACAATTCTGTGTTTTAGATCATGAAATCATGTATGGAGAAACTCACAAGGACTCACAACTTGAATTGTTGACACACACAGTGAAGCCTAAAGTAAAGGTACAATGTTAATAGGTAGAGTCAATGATCCAGTCTCTTTTTTACCAGGATACCCATTAACCCTGTGACCCTAAAGTTTCTGCTTTCAGTGACTCCACTACACACAGCCAGACTAGGTTTCTTAGGCAGGGAAGAATGGGGGAAGCTTGTGGAAATATATTGCACTTTTAAGAAGTAAAATAAATGTAATGAAAAGTAGGGAGCATAATTGTCATGACACATACTCCATGACATTTGATAATAACAGGGTTGGTACATTACAAATAAGTTCCACATTTATAACTGTTTTGATATTTACACTTATTAAATTGTTTAGGGAGGTGGATCCTGGATGCCAGAGGCCCATACATAAAACATATTAGCATAATTGGAGTACAGCCAAATCCCTCAGTATTTATTGCAGACACTTGTTAAAAGCATGGCCTTGAAGGGAAAAAAAAAATTTTCCTACTTGTCTTCAATCAGTCATGAGCTACAGAAAGTACTCATCCAAAGTCAACATCTAACCATTCAGAGTTTGGAGATCTTATCCTCATCACTGACCTTAGACAGGTCCTTAGTTCCCAGGATAAACATGAAGGCTATGTTCTCATCTGGATGAGAAAATTAGCTCTGATTTTCTATTATCCATATGAAACATCCCTTTTCATTTGATTAATTCCCTGAGAACTGACACCATAAATTAATTCAATGAGCAATTACTTTGTGCAAAGGTCTAGAGATGAATGAGACAGTCATTACCATCAAGGAGCTTACATTTCAGTCAAGGATACAGGAAACTAACTACAGTGGAAGACAGAATGTAATGAAGGCCATAACAGAGATGTGAACAAGTTGCTGTGGAAGTATAGATCACACATTTATTTTAATGAGTGAAGGAAAATTAAGAAAGGCTTCAAAAGGCAGCATTCATCCTTGAAGAATTAATAGGAGAAAAAGTGTAAGGCTGGGCTTGAGGCCATACCAGGCAGAGTAAACTGCAAGGTGCATCTGAAGGAAAGAAGGTATATGAACATTTGAGCACGTTATATGATTGTTTATCATTGACATGCTCCCATAAATCCAGTGCAGAGATGGACTAGAAGAAGTCTGAAAGTTACCTTTGAGTCTGATCCTGAGACCTTTGAAGGCCACAGTAGTTTGGTTAATTAAGAGAAATAATCAAAGGTTTTTGAAGAGAATCAAGAAAGGCAATTTAGAATGTTATCTCTAACAGTGTGAAGGACAGTTGAAGAGGTAAAAGACTGAACCAGGCAGACCAACCTTCATGCCTGACTGGCTATTAGGGGACAGGGAATAATGCAAGATACTTCAGCAGTTTCTAGCCTTGTAAATTAGGAAAGGGATAGTGCTAGTGATGAGTCAGGCAACCTGGATAGAAAAACAAATGAGCTGGAGAGGAATATTTGAATGACAATATACAGAGTTTAAAGTGTGAGCTACCCTTTTCAGTGGGAAGGTGGTTCTTGGGTGCATAAGAATCATCTGCTTGAGTGAAATTGTTAAAGCCATGGCCCTAGGGATGGGTAGAATACAAATGAAAACAATTAGAAATAATTTTATACTTAGGGGTCATGTGTAGACAACCTCTAATAAAAGGGGCCGAGGAGTTTCCTGAGAGAAAAGGGAAGAAGACATGGCTGAGTATACTTAGAAGACACCAGAGAAAGTAAGCAGGATGAGGATTTGGAGGCATTCATATGCTTTGGTAGTGAGGTACTCACTGGTAACCTTCAATGATAGTCACAGGAAGGTGGTTGCTTAATAGAATAGTGGAAACTTGAGGATGTTTGTAGACTGAAATGAAATGACAGAATAATGGATGTGAAAAGTGAAAGCCCTTTCCAAAGTACAAAGCACTGTACAACATAAGGTCACAGCAAGTCAGCCTTCTATCACAGATGCTCTGGAGCCAAAAAGTCATTGACATCTGGGACACATTTTCATTTTTATCTGCTAGGGCATACAGTACATGATCCCTTTTATTTCCTCTCCACTCCTCTCTCCAGCACCACCATAAGCTCCACCAGTTCAGTCAGGTAAAGCTATTCATTACTTGATTTTTGTCAAAATGTCTAGGCCACTATGCTACTATATGCCACAGTTTTCCAAAGTCTTCTGAAAAAGAAAATTCATAGTATTCGAGTATTGTCTTTTCTTTGTTTTTGAATATCTTCAATTTAATTCTCATTTTTATATTTGGATTTTTGTAGGAAAATAAAAGGAAAGTGACATAAGGTACTAGAAGCTGATGAAGGGAAGTAAAACAGACTGATATACCAGTTCCCATTCCCAACTAAAATAATATTAGCAAAAATAAAGCTATTCCTGTCATGTGACCCCACAGTTGACTGGGGAGAGAAGCCTTATGGTTTCTTGAGTAGAAAGTTATTTACCATAGACAGACACAGTTTGGAAGTCTGAGAGATTACTGGGAAATAATAAAACAGGAGAATTTGCTGTTCCTTTAGAAAATAATAATTGTTCAAGAACCTCTAAAATAGCTTAAAATATTAACCAGATATTTAAAAGCTCAGCTATGAAGTAAAGATGTTCTTGTAAATAATACTTCATCTAAGTGCTTTTCTTTCCTATCAGTATGAAACCAAAACAGAGTCAAGATATTTTAATGTCCACTCAGTCTTTGTCATTTTTCCTTTCTTTGAACAGCTATTCAAAATTCTGGTTTTCAGTATCATTAAAAAGAAAGGCAATGGGGCCAGGGATTTAGCTCAGTGGTTCCACTGCCTGCCTCGCAAGCGCAAGGTCCCAAGTTCAATCCCCAGTACAAAAAAAAAAAAAAGAAAGAAAGAAAGAAAGGGAAAGAGAATGGAAGGAAATGGGGAAGGACAAAAGAAAAAAAGAAAGCAATCTAGAGAACTTACTCTTATTACCAAATAAGTCCTAATGCAGAACCATGTTCTCATGCAGAACCATGTTCTCTTGTCTGCTCTGTCTCTATGATTTGCTATTACTTGTATATAAGGCTTGTACAAACCTTTGAACAGAATAGCTAATAGGATCATACTGTGCATCAGAATTGTAGCTGTATATATCCATGGAATAGATAAGCACTAAAAAGATAAGCTCTTCTAGTGTTCAATTTTTCTGTTGAAGGTAGCTCCTCGGTCACTCAGGCCTGAAAACTTGGTGTCAAAATTGACTCCTCCATTTCCTCTTGCCCTCAGCATGAGGTTCCCAGTTCTTTAGATGCCACTAGGATTTATCCAATCAATGTTATTGTGACATAGTCCTTCATTTCTCAAAAATATTATAGCATAGCCTTCAACAAAGTTAGTCTTCTGTGACTTCTTTCTTTTCTGTCCTATACAGAGCTTCTAGCTTCACCATCCTTAAGTACTCTATCATTTCTTTGCACAAAATCCTTCGGCATCTCCTATAACTTATAGAAGCAAGTTCAAGCCACACAACTACTATTACTTAGACCTTATACTATAGACCTTATACTATACTTACATTGAATTGTTCAATATTCCCTACACATGCACAAAGTGGTTCCAAGCTTGTACCTCTGCTCATCTCTTCCCTCTTCAAAAGACATAAGGTCCAGAGAACAAGGACCATATTTGTCTGGTTCATTTTTATATTCTTGGAGCCTAGCATTGTATGCGGCACACAGTAGTTACATAGTAAATAATTGACTGAATAAAATTATCACATATCCAAATCTACTTACCTTTGAAATTTCAGTTCAAATGCCCCTCTTTCTATATTAGTCAGCTTTCCAAATATGAGACAATACCTGACACCCACAATTTAAAGGAAGAAAAGTTTAATTGGCTCATGTTGTTAATCTATGATCAGCTGGCTTTAAGGCAGAAGCATCATGGGGGAAGGATATGGAGCAAAGCTGCTCAATTTATGGCAGTTGGGAACCAGAGCAGGGGAAACAGAGAAGAATGGGCAAGGGACTATATATAATATCCAAGGCCATGGGTCTGTGACCCACTCAGACACAGCCAGGAATGTCCTTTACTGTTCTGCTAGGTGTTTCTTAATCCAATGGAATTGACATATAAGGATTAACAGTCATGACTTCCAAAAGTCTACATTGGTACTTGCATCCTGCCCCACCTATCTGAAAGTGAAGCTGGTTTGGTTTTTCAGAATTCTCAAAGGCCTTATCTATACCACTCTTATGACACTGATCAGTTTCTTTCTACCTAATATTATAACTCTGTATATATTTCTGACTAACTAAGGGGTCTTACAGGCAGGAGGTATGTCTAATTAAAAATTGGGTCCTCAAAAGGCAGTTTCCATTGAGTGGGTGCTAACTCACTAGAATAGTTACATTGGGGGTTGGGAATGGGAAGGCTTTAGCAACTTTGAAAAGATGAGGGTTTCATATAATTTATTATGCCTAATAACATCATGAGAGCTTTTATGCTTTGCTCATCAACATCAAAAGGTGAAAATTATGACTAACCTTGGTATGCCAACATATAGGTGAAAATATTATCTGAACTTTCTTTTTCTTTTTTCTCCTTAAATTCTTTTATTGGTACATTTTAGGTGTACAACACAATTACATTTCTCATTGGGAACTTGTACCTTTACATGATGCATCTTAGTTCTTATTTTTTCCCCATTCCTAGCCCTCCCTTCACGCCCTCCACCTTTCCCTATTTACAAAAACTTTATTTCCATTTCTCATCATTTTTGCTTTTCCTTCTTTCCTTTCCCCTGCCCCTCCCACTACCCCTACCCCTTTGGACCTTTTCTTCCTGTTTTGCATTATCGATTATTCATTCTAATCATTGGTACATTTTAGGTATACAATATAATGACATTCCTCATTGGAAATTTGCACCTTTCCATAATCTCTCTTGGTTCTTATTTTTCACCCTCTCCCAGCTCTCCCTTCAACCCCTCCATTCCTCCCTATTTACAAAGATTTTGCTCCTATTTTTCCATTTTCTCATATTAATCCCATTCCCTTCTTTCCTTTCCCCTACCCCTCCCACCTCCTTCCCCTTTGCCCCTTTTCTTCCTATTTCACATTCCCTATCATACATTTTAGTCCTTATTTACACTTTCAGTTTCCCACACCAGAGAAACTATTCAGTATTTGTACATGTGCATCCTATTTATTTCACTTAAGAGTATTGCCTCAATGTGCATCCATTTAGCTATAAATGTCTCCAATTTCTCATTTTTTATGGCTGAGTAGTACTCCATTTTATTAAAAAACCACATTTTCTTTATCCAGACTCCAGTTGATGGGCATTTGGGCTGTTTCCAAGTTTTAGCTATCACAAACTGTGCTGCTATGAACATGGGTGCACATATATCACTGTGGTATGATTCTTTTAATTCTTTAGGGAAGATCAGCAGCAGTGGAATAGTGGAGTCAAACTGGACTTCCAGTCCTAGTTCTTTGAGGTATCTCCATACTGATTTCCACAGTGGTTGTGCCAGCCTACATTCCCACCAGCAGTGGAGAAGGGTCCCTCTTTCCCCACAGCCCCGCCAGCATTTGTTATTGGTTGATTTCATAATAGCAGCCATTCTTTCTGGAGTGAGGTGGAGTCCCAGCGTTGTTTTCATTGGCATCTCTCCAATGACCAGTGATGTTGAACACTTTTTCATGTATTTATTTGCTATTTCTACTTCCTTGTCTGAGAAATGTCTGTTCATTTCAAATGCCCATTTTTGGATTGGGTCTTTAAATTTGGGAGGTCTGATCTTTTAAAGTTCTTTATAGATTCGCGATAGTAGACCTTTGTCTGAGGAAGAGCAGGTGAAGATTTTTTCCCACATTTTGGGTTGTCTCTTCACACTGCTGGTGGTTTCTCTTGCTGTGCAGAAGCTTTTTAATAAGAAGAGATCCCACTTAAATTGAATTGAGACCATTAATGTTGATGGTTGTAACTGAAACGTACTGACTTATCATTGCCATGACTTTTCCTTTTTGTTGGGTTCTCCCCCTTTACATTTAATTTCTTGTCATGCCAGATGGGTTCATTCTGCTTTGCTTCCTGAGGTTGTGATCCTCATTGTCTGTTCCTAGGATATTTTGTAAAATTCTTTGGAGTGTTGGTTTGGTATTCACGAAGTTTCTAAGGTGCTCTTTGTCATGAGAGTATCTTATTTCTCCATCAATTTTGAAAGATAGTTTTGCCGGGTACATCAATCTGGGTTGGAGGCTGTTTTCTTTTAGGGCGTGGAATATGTCACTCCAAGCTCTTCTTGCCTTGATGGTTTGTGTTGAGAAGTCTGCTGTGATTCTGATGGGCTTTCCTTTGTATGTGATTTGTTTCTTTTCTCTAACTGCTTGTAGAACTTTGTTCTTCTGTTGAGTTTCTGGAATCTTAATTATATGACTAAGTGTAGACTTTTTTTAATCAAGTCTATTTGGAGTCCTATATGCCTCACTTATCTTGACGTATGTCAAGTTCTTTTCCCCTGGTTGGGAAGTTTTCTGCCATTATTTCTGTGAAGAGTTTTTTTAATGTCATCTCCACTCTCTCCTGTTTCTTCATTGACTCCAATCAGTCTTATGTTATTCTTCTGTGCATCGTCTAGCAGCTGCTGGATTGATTTCTCATGTTCCCTTATAATTTTGAAACAATTTTTCTTTTCCTGGTCATTAATTGCAATCTTATCTTCTATATCTGAAATTCTGTCTTCACATTGGCTCATTCTGCTGTGTAGACTTTCAATGGAGTTTTTCATGTCCTGGAAATCTATTTGCATCTGTTTTATGGATTCCATTTGTTTCCTATGTTGGGATTCCATCATGTTCCTCAGCTCCTCTCTAGATTTATTAATCATGTCTTGCACTAGGAGCACAATTTCTCCTGTTATCTGAGAAATTATTTTTGATTTCATTTTTTCCAGATCCCCTTTTTTTGCCAGTTCAGTGGGTCTAGGTGGTTGAGTATTAGAGTGTTCCATCTCATTTCCCTTTGGGGTTGCTGTAGGTGATCTGGAAATCTGGTTTTGAGATTTATTTACGTGTTTTCTCATTTTGATTCGGGGGCAGGTGGGTGCTGTTGACGTCCGCGTGGCTCACCTCCTCTGAGCTGGGAGAGGTGGCCCAAGGGCCGGGAGCGGCAGTAGAGACGGTGGCCCGAAAGCCCCTTCCTCTGGGCCAGGAGCAAAAGGATGTTTGGCGGCCAGGAAGCCCCTTCCTCCGGGCCAGGAGTGTCATGACGTTTGGTGGCCTGGAAGCCCCTTTGTCTGGACCAGGAGCAGTGGGACGGCAGCTCCAAAGCCCCTACCTCTGGGCAGGAATTCTTTAAATGCTGAGAACTTGATTAGCTCCAGTACAGTGGTCTGGTGGTCTGGTGTCCTCTGCATCTTTGTAGTGTGGAACCAGGTGGCTGTACAGAGAAGAGGCCAAAGGAGCACGGGGGGGGTCCAGTGGATTGCTGCCAGGGCGCGGGCTGATTCGGTGTTTTCTGCAGGACTGTTGACCTTGGGACCGCGTCCGCAGACCTGCCTGTCTGCAGCGGGTTGATTTGGTGTTCTATCTGAACTTTCATTAGCCAAGATATAAGTTCAGTGTGGTTTAAGGTTGAACTAATCTGGCTAATTTCTAAGAACTAGAGACAAAGTTATGATGTGCATTCAAGTATTTGCAACTTGTTTTCCCTACAATGGACACTAATTATAATAATATTTTATGTGTGGATATTGGGACATTAGACATCTAGCATATTAAGTCTGTAAATGAGATCTTTGGCTATTGTTTTCTTTTTATTATAATTCAAAACTATCTATCTATCTATATCTCAAATTCCAGATTTCCATTTTCCTTTGAACTCTTGGCATCAACTTCAAATTTTGCTAGTTGTGGATACTATACTTTTCCGACTCCCTTCTAAAGAATTTGCATATTTGGGTAAGGTGTGTGTGTGTATGTGGTAGGGTAAAGCAGGGAAAGCAATGTATTTGATTATTGGAGTACACCATTCCACAGGAAACAAGAGATTTGCCAGGTTTTGGATCACATCTTTTATAGACCTTATTATTACATTGTCCAACCCATCATATTCAAGTCAGCCCACTCATGATGAGATATTATTTTGAAAGCTCTCAAGAGCACAATGACCTTCAATCCTTTATTACTTATTCCAGATGTTTATATCTCTGAGGATTTTAAACACTTTGCTTTAGTCTTACACTCAAGGGGAATAAAAACTTTTCCTGTAGAAACAGTTTCTCTGGAGCACATAAATTACCCTCTGACATTTCGAGACTTTTTAATTACACAAATATTTCTCTACTACACTGACAAACAGTACAAAAGAATACCAAAGAAAACCTTAAGATTCCCACAAGAATGTCAATCTTTGACTATGATCCCATGATCTCCACCTGCTTTTCTGTTCAGTTGAAGCTTCTCTTATTTGCATATTCTGTCTTGACACTTCAGTTTGTGCCTTTCATTCATCCTTTAACTTAATTATCATAGGCAGCACAACAGTTAATATATATCTTAACTTTATTGAATAAGTAGGCATCACATATAGGTTGCAAGTCATTCTTGGTGTTGCTTAGAGACAGGTTTTTATTCCCAGGCAAAATGAGAACACAAATCTAAATTTTTACAGCTACTGAAATACTTCTGCAAGGTTGCTTGGTATGGACAAAATCTCCCTCAATACCCATTCAATGCAGTCTTTGCTTACACTTCTCCCTTCATTTGAGGGATTCACAATATCTAAAATAGGCTTGTAAATAACCTTTCTGTATCAGAGGTAGTTTTGTGCCTGCATTATAAATCACAGAAGACATCTGGTCAGATACACGATAGAAACAGCAGAAAGTTACATCAGAGCACAGTTGAAGTCACTGATTTTTTTTTCAAGCTAACTGGCCATAGTGGCAAATATGTGAACCAAAATTTAGAATAGCTTTTTCATCCACTTAAAACAAAGCATGCAGAAACCTGTGTAGATAACAGCCTTAGAGACAACCTTAAATTTTGCTTGAGCACCAAGGATGCATTTTGAAAAGTGTTAAGTACATTTATGTGACATAACTAATGTAGTGGCTGAATGATGACCCACCCAAAAAAGATATGCTCATGTCTTAATGCACAAAATTTGTGAAATTATCTTATTTGGAAAAAGGGGTCTTTGAAGATGTAATTAAATTAAAGATCATCAGATGAGATTTTCATAGATAATCTGGGTGGGCCCTAAATGCCATCATAAGTGTCCATATAAGACAGAGGCAGAGGTAGATACACAGAGGGGAAGGTGATGTGAAGACAGAGCAAAGAGACAGCCATAAGCCAAGGAACAATGACAGCCACCAAAAAAGAGAAGATGAAATGAATTGTTTTTCTCCTACAGCATCCAGAAGTACAGCCCTGTCAAAAAATCTCAATTTTGGACTTCTGGAATCTAAAACAATAAGAGAATAAATATTTACTCTTTTAAACCATAGTGTTTGGGGTAATTTCTTAGAGTAGCCACAGGAACCTAATACAGATTTTGGTACTGGGAAATGGGGTATTGCTGTGATGAATACCTAAAATGAGAAAGTGGCAGCAGAATTTGATAATGGATCAAGGCTGGAAAACTTTGATGCACTCAACAGAAAAAGCATATATTTCCTCAACAAGAGCTTTGATAGAAATATGAATATAAAGACATTTATGATGAGGGCTTGGTAGGAAATACAGAAATTTTTATTGGAAACTGGAAGAAAGGCAATCCTTGCTATACAGTGTTATACAGAAAGATTATCTGAATTGACTCCTATAGTTATGTGTGAAGCAGAGCTCATAAATGATGAACCTGAATATTTAACTAAGGAGATTTGCAAGCAAAGTGTTGGAAGTATGGCTTAGTTACTTCTTGGTGTATATAGTAAAATAGAAAAGTGATAAATGGAAGAATGAATTATTAAGTAAAAAAGAATGAGCACTTGATGATTTGGGATATTCTAAGCCTAACCAGATGATAATAGATAGTAAGGATATTCATTGTTAGAAAAGTGCTCTAGAGACAAGGCCTAGCATGTGGCTGGACAACCTTTGGCTTATGCTGAAGAAATTAGGTATGGACTCATGGATTTACTTAAACATCTCTGCAGAAACCAGGAATAGAGATGAGCTTATCCAGGACAGATGTGTAAGGATCTTCTTTTCTAAATGTGTGAAATCAACATTACATATATGGGAGCCTCACCAGGTTTTTGAGAATGTTATACCAACAGAAACCCTTCTAGCAGGTCCTAAAAGGGTCAGAAACCAGACAAAATGAAAGAAGTCTGTCAGACTACCAAAATTCTACAGGCAGAAAACAGGCTGATGAAATAGCTGAAAATATGCGCTACCCTTCACAATAAAGGAAGGATCACTCCAAGGCCAGAGGTATAGGTATAAAGACAGAGACCTAAGCATAGGGACAGAGACAGAAGTATGAGCCATGGATACACAGGAAGAGGTCCAATCCATGATCTAAGAGGGAAGAGCTACAGACCCAGAAGATGGAGCCCTGAGACACACAGGCCTACTGCCAGGTCTTGAAACCTAAGGAGCATCTGTTTGGCTGTTTTTTTGAAAATGATTGGGACAGGTGACTTCTTTCTGCTTTTCACTCTCTCCTTTTTGGAATAGGAATGTTTGCAATTATTATCCCATATCCATTTCATTATTCTTTGCAAGAAAAAATTTGCTTTATTACATTTGTTCACAGATGGAAAGGGATATTGCCCTAGGATGGTTCATACCCAGAGTTTTATTCATACTTGATTTAGATGATGGGATTTGGGAATTTCAAAATAATGATATTTGGATGAAATTTTAGACTTAAGTGTTGACGTTGTGGCAGACATGTTGGCACATGCCTCTAACTCCAGCACTTGGGATGGTGAGATAGGAGGATCACCATGAGTTTGAGGCCAGCCTGGGCTACACAGTGAGTTCAAGACCAGCCTACACTATATAGCAAGACCTTGTCTCAAAAAACGAAAAAGAGTTGATGCTGTAATAGGTTGAAACTTGGGAATATTCGGATAGGGTGATTGTATTTCACACATGGAAGAGACCAAAATTTGGAGGCAGGGCCAGAGAGTAGACTATATAGGGCTGAGTGTGACTTCCAAAAAGGTATGTCAACATCACAATCCCCAAAACCTAAAAATGTTACTGCATTAGGAAAGAAAGTGTTACAGAAGTAATGAAGTTAAAGATCATGAGATGAGTAGATTAATCCGGGTGCTCTCTCAATGTTAGCATAAGTATTCTTATATGAAGGGCAGAGGGAGATTAGGTACTCAGAGCAGAAGGTGTTGTGAAGATGAGCAGAGAGAAATGTGGCCATAAGGCAAAGAATGACAATAGCCACCAGAAGCTAGAAGACCCAAGGAATGATTTTCCACTAGAGCTTGTGGAGGGAGCATGGCCCGGCAGGCTGGAACCTAGATTTCAAGCTTCTGGCCTCCAGAAATGTGAGAGAATTTCAGTTGCATTAAGCCATCAAACTTGAGGTCATTATAGAAGCCAAATGAAATAAATACAACTAGTTAATGTTTTAATGGTTTTGTACTTATGTTTTTTAACATTTTAAAGAAAATCAGCAAAAATAATATTGCTTATGTGTGGCAGTAATAAACAAAAGAGTTTAGTGTAATTTGGTTCTATACTAAAAATGTCACTATGTACTCTTTTTGGTCATACATTTCAATCTAAAACAAAACTGCCGAGTAGCTAGAACAGGACCATTATAAATCTGATAAGCAAATCCTTTGACTTAATTATTGGATCCTGAAAGGCTTTTTAATGTGTGCGAAAATCATGTGGGATTGCTTTAAACACAAATGTATAACTTATCAGTAATAGCTTTTCGTTCATTCTTGCTCACAAACTAGAAAACAAGGCAAGTTCACATCTGGAAAAGGTGATACACGTCAGTTTTTCTACCTTGACCAGCTTGATAATATGACATGGAAAATGTCCCAAATTTCAATAAGGATCTACATTTCAAAATCATTTTCCTACAGTCTGAAAAGCTACCAAAAGAAGCCATATTATGAAGATTCCAGAAAAGACTTTGTAAAGACAAAAATGCACATATTATTTACATAAATTAGTAAGACCTATACATTTTTTTCTTTTTGCTAAAAAATAGTGTGTGAAATGGATATGTCCTTAAATGTTTGTGTGTACATGTTTTAAGATAAGAAAAGTAGGAAAATCTCACATATTGTTACTTTTAAATTTCTCTATTGTAGCATCCTCAGAACATTTTGAAGTATAATACCCAAGTAAGAATGCACTGGAAAAAAGACAACAATTTAAATTATTATACATCTATATAAAGGAATCGGTGGACTTGTTTATATTATACCATAAGATAACTTACATGTATCTTTGTTCTGAATGCTAATATCATGCTTTGGAGGAGTGGAATTAAGATTTTCTACCTAAGAATTATATATAATAAATATTTTATAGTAATCACAATCATTTGGATGAATTAGGCTTAAAACTGCCCTCCAGAGAAGTTATACCAATTATTTCAATGAATATTTAAAAATAATAGACAAGTTAAGTATAAGTTTAATTCTCTCATCTATTTAAGAAAAATATAGAAATTGTTTTTCTTCCTAGAGTTGTTTCATTAGCATCATTTAAATGTGTTAATATTTAAGTAAGTATGATGATGATTGAGAAGCTCACTTAGTTGCTGGGATCTATATATGATTTCATTTTCTTCTTCAGACAATCAAAATGGAATTGGAAAAGGGAGTAGAAGGGGACATAAAACTATTGACCTTTTTGACTGTTTTTTCCTGCCTCCTGCAGAAAGAAATCTCTTTCCTTTAAGGTCTTCTAGAACTCTATTCCCTGTTCAAGGAAAAAAGAAGCAATAGAGAGAAGAAATCAACCACAGCATTGGAAACAGTATTTGCCTTTGAAAGCAAAGATAATAGAATGTTCAGATTCATCCCTAGCATAAACATTAAAATGTGGAGTTTTTCTCAAAAATAGCCATATAAAGTATTTGTATAAAGTAGATATCTATGCATAATTAGAAAATACCTCTTTAAATAAAGTTTAAGGCATTTTCCCTAACTGATTCTGTTAAACTTTGGTTTATTTTTAGCAGTGAGAAGTGTCTGCAATATCATGCTGAAATGCTACACTAATGATAAATATAATATCAGCCAAAGCAGATGAATCAATCAGCTTTCACTTGAGATAAAATTCTGTGTAACTGGACTGGGGTGGAGCAGTACTTTTTTTAATTTCTAAAATGGCTTCTCCTATAATGTGGACAATATCAGCACATTCCTAAATCATTGACAAGCAAATTTTTCTTCGACTTTTTTTTTATATGTAGTAAAGTTTGTAAGCAGACATTGAATAATTCTTTCTATTCTTCATCTTCTCTTCCTTCTTTTTTTTTTAGTGGGAGTGACCTAGAAATTTAAGATTTAAAATTTTTACAACAATATGTTTGAAAGCCTTAGAACTCACTCAATTTCTTACATTTGCATCTTGAAAATCAGGTCAGACACAACAATAAATAATTAACTTCTTTACACTAAAGTGGAACAAACATTTCATAATCCCAACAACCATGTTCAGATTAGTATAACTGTGGGAAGAATCCTGCAACAGTTTTACAAATTCACATTACTTCATCCAGCTTAGCTTGACCTGTACAGAAATACACTTATTTCTATCCCTTGAGTGCGTGTTTTGTTCTTACAATGTATGATTTTGTTTAAATGTTTTCATATTCTTTGGCATCAAATCACTTAGATGAGATTGCTCCATTGTGGCGTGAGCGTGACCTTTCCAGAGGTACTCGCCTGTTATCTGTAAGACAAAGAGAAAAAGAACCAAAAACATGGTAAGTCTTAGATCTTGGCTATTATATGATGTCAAGTCTAGAGAGGTTTTCAAACAGTCCTCAAAATCACTTCAAATGAATATGTAAATAAGCAATAAGGAGCCCAGATCTGAGGATTTCACACTGCAGCTGCTAGGCTGAGTTCAAGAGTTCTGTAATCAGCAATAAATGACTTTTCTTGGTAAGCAAAGTCAGAGTTATATAAGAAATGGAAGAATTCTCTCAAGCACAGTTCCCTTGAAAATAGCAGGTGACAACAAATTTCCTTGGTAAACATGTAAAATTAAAAGGATCTATGTATAGTGCCTTTTGTTGGAAAGCACTTCAATTCCCCATGAGATTTCAATTTCTATGTTGGCTACCTCTAGAGGACACCAGTGTGGGCAGAGCAGAAGAGCTTTTATTTTTTTACAATGATTACAATATGTGGCAATCAATCCAGCTACTGAGTTTGCCTGATTGTATGATGTAAACAAATTCAATACATTATATGGTCATTATGGGAATGAATAATGAATGGGACCTATTCTGGGTCTCATTCTCCCCACCCATCACAGGAAGAATAATCATTATAGAGATAGCTGTTGGCACAAAGCTTGGAAAGTAAAGTTTAAAAGCACTGAAAGTTGCTGAAAATAGTTTTAGCTTTAATAGGGAAAAGGTTTACAGCTCTGCATTGTGATGATCACTACTATGTTATTATCACCTCTGTTTTATGCTGTTTAAATGCAATTGATATGGGTGAAAATCCATTTTTGACAAAAACATAATATACTTAGATTCTCCATTTAGAATAAGACTAGGTCCCTAGAAATAATGACAACCAGCAGCACTTACATAAATGCTAACACTTTACACTCGTTAATTTGCTAATTCACACAACATCCCCGGGAGGTAAACCCATTTTATTGTATCCTATTATCTCTGCTTTAGTGATGAAGGTTGCACAGGAAATCAATGGCGTGATGGGGTATTACAATGCAAAGTTACTGCATAAATGTCAGGACTGCTTTGTACAGAGGTTGATGTTGGGGCTTCCCAAATTGCTACTGATTTTCCCGCTCAGATTATGAAGCTCAACTAACATATCCAGTCTGTTACATGAGAATGATGGAGAGAAGTTCAGAGGTTTTTCCATGGTGCTTTTCTAGTCTGTCCTAGCATCTTAGGACCAATTCCTGGAAGTCCTTGGTCGATACACAAAGCAAAACTCACTGGTCCCCATGATCTTGGCTTCATTGACATCACCTCGTAAGTACACTGAGCCAACCAGCCATAAGATTAAAGCATACCCAGAACTTCATAATGCAATACTCAGAGAAGAAAAAACAAGAGGCATTTTCTCTCCTTGGAAATGTATCTGGATGATGGATTACTTGGGTAGCCTTTTGAAGATACCATTAAAAATCCATTATTTAGTTTGTGATATGGATCACAGTTCACCTAAAAATGTGAAGATAACCTCCTAGATAAGGGGCTTATTACTTAGATGTCACTGGTTTGCATACAGATTGGCTTGGGACTTCTTAGAAAACATTTTTAAACGAAATTACAATATTATATTTCTTGTTGCACTGCTAGCATTTAAGCATTCGACATTAAAAGTTATCAGATATGATAATGATGGTAGTATTACCATAGGATTGTGCCACTTTGAAAAAGTGTTCATGCCTTGGTAGTCCTACATAATAAAGTCAACAGGTATCCATGCTTCACTCTGGAAATGCTACTGCCACCCGACACTATCACTTACTATCCATTGGATCCATGACTGTTTCTAAAAACCCATAGCATTAAATGATGGGATGTGAGGAATCATATCAACTTGCAAGTTATCAGTGGTATTTGATATTAGAAAATAGACTTTTGAGACAAAGCAAACTGGGCAAAGGATACTGAACTTTTGGAAGGCAGAATAAACACTGGTTCAAGATACCAATCTGACTTTTGGAATACAAAAAATAGAATTATTCTATATTTTCTCCCTCCCTTCCCTTTTTCCTCTCTTCCATTCTCTCTCTTTTGGGGTGCCTAATTCATCCCTAAATTGATGAGATAATTATATGAAGTAATTCTATAAAGGTTATCACTTACATTTTCAAAATGTCAACACACACCATGTTTATGAAAACAAAAATGCCATTAGAAACGGTGGCAGCAATTGCTGGTCTGGAGCATTTGTTTTTTTTCTAATTCTCTGTATTTATGTTAAAACTCAGTTACAAAGTATATATTTATACTCTAGACTTGTATGGATTGAATCATAAGTGGAATATAGAAAATAGTGCACGTATAGACACACACAAACACACATTTCCAACTGGCTTCACATTCTAACGGATAGCAATCTAATTGTGACAACTTTTCACTCATGGAGTCATGTTTTCTATGAATTGGAGATTGAAAATTCAGTGAGTGAATTGTTTGAAATACGACATTTATATTTAGAGTAGTACATTTGCCCTCATCAGTTGGCATCACATTTATTAGAAAGAAAAGATGTTATTGCTGTCAGTGATAACAGAGTAATTTGGGTGATTTGTGAGAGGGATGGGGTTTCTTGTTTGCAAACAGGTGGAAGAAGTAGGTGACCAGGTGTATGATTTCAGAGCTCCACAAGACCCAGCCTGAACCAAATTCATTTTGCTAGTCTTATTCTCTCAACACTAATACCACTAGAGTTTAGACAACAAAAATAGAGGCCTTATTTCCAAAAACTAGGTAGTTTAAAATATATGTATTTACCTGAGATGATATAGAGGACTTTGTTAATAAGTAGTGGCATCCCTTTCCAGTCCTCCTGTTATATTTTTGGAAATCAAAGACAGGAAGATGGTGGAGGAAGTATTTGTCTATGCTTGTATACTTGTTGAGGACACTGTGCAGTGAGACAGGACAATGACACATTTCATTGGAGGAGGTGGGCACATGATTTATCATTCTTTTTCTGCTTCTTTTTTTTAAAAAAGTTAAAAAATAGAACATTATATGGAATAAGAAAGTCTATAGGGCCAAATATATCTCCATGGTCTAAGAATTCATTGGGAGATTCTATTGGTTTGTAAGCATGAGGATTCATGGAACAATAATCCTGAGATGTTAATCCCAAAATGCACCTTTCAAATCCACCAGAGACAATAAAGATATCCTAACAGAGTCTCTTCTGTCTTCAAAGACTTGTCATTGATTTATGCCCCATGTGTAGGTAAACAGATTTTGAGACTGACCTGATTAAGATGAACAGAAGAACACAGTTATATGAATATGTGTACCCTATGGAACAGAGGTGGCCAAAACCAAAGACAGTCTTCAAATAATTCATGAAAGAGAATACAAATACTGTACATGGCCCAGCTGAAACATGATTGTGCAACTTCTGAATATCACATTAACCAGGCCCTTGCCATCAGAGCAAAAACCTTTGTGCTGTTTCTAAGCATATATTGACTTGGCATACATCTCAAAACCTTCCCAAGTTTTGCAGTGAATAGATTAATCCCCTTATTGTACTGTTCTAGAATTCATTCATGCAATCATTTATTCAACTATGTACAAAGCACATCATTCACGATATTCCTAAATGTCACTAAGGTGTAGATCCATACCTGAATGTATATCATTCATTTTCTTACTAAAAAATCTTTCAAGCGAAATATCTGAGGAATATGTACAACTTAGAAAAAGTTTAAACAACACAAAATGAGATAATCTAGAAAAGATTCAAGCCTACAGTGTGTAACCTGGGAATATGTAATTAGTCTTCTAACAAAGTGAGCATATGCCAAGGCACAGGCTGTATCTTGCATACTACCTAAAGAAATCAAGTTGAGATTGAAAAAAAATTGTTTATAAAATGGCTAAATTCCTGGCAAGGTTAGGTGTCCCTGTCTATGCAAGGGCTATTTTTTTTTTCCTGGTGTTTCATGGACATGTAGCTGTATCAATGCTGACCTAACAAAATATTGTATACTCCTCCATCATAGCAGGATAACAGTAAAACAAGTATATGTCGAGTATGTACTACACACTGTGTTACAAAATATCCCTTCTTAATTCACATTAGTTGTCTAGAAAACATAGTAAAGGAAACCCTCTGTGATTTAGGGTGAGCTTTGTTTTTGCCAAAGATTTTCAAAAGTGATGGTGGGACATATTACCATCAATGGGTAGGCACTGTTTCTAGCAAACAGCAAACAACAGGCTAGGTCTATACAGCTCAGGCTACGGAAACCAAGAAAACTTTACATTGCTTCCAGAAATGTCTATTGAGTATGTATTTGCACCCTAAGCAGTATTAAAAGATAATTTATTTTAGGTTGTTATATTGAAATCATCTCAGATTTTTTTCCCCTTTGTATCCAAAACTGTTTGACTTATATTTTCTCTGTGATTTTAGGGATTCTCTGTATTGGATACATTTCTCAATTTCTCACTCACTAGAAATGGCTGGAAGGTAGCACCCAAATTAGGGTTGGGACTAATCTCTTAGTGGGACACATGTTCTCTATTAGTTGACCAGATTCTCTCTTTTTACTAGAATGCTATCTTTAAAAAAAAATGTTTTGAGTTCAAAGTATACATGAAATTTGGTGTCCTACTGTTTCATTTAATATTTCATTATAAAAATTTTCCGTGTCAGTAAACATTTAGAACATGATATAGAAAACATGACTTTTAAGGGCCACATAATCTTTTTATATTGTAAAAATACTGTATACCACCAATGTAGTTAACAATTTCTCTAATGCAGGACATTTAAGTTATTCCCAATATTTTGCTATTATAAATAGCATAACAATGGATATCTTTATAGTTACACACACACACACACACACACACACGCACGCACCATGTGTAGAAATGGCATTGTGAAAATTAAGTTCAAATTATATTCCAGAATACTTCTATTAATTTAAACACAATTGCCAGTATATGGATTTGTCTGTCTTACCTTATTGTTGTGTCTAATATTTTTTAAATATGCTAAGTAATAGTAAAAATGACATGTAATTCATTCTTTTTGCATTTATCTAAATACTAGTGAGTGGAACTTTTCATACATTTTCTTAAAAACTTAACAGAACCTAACTTGCTGTCTTCTGATCAGTTTTTGTAACAGCAGGCTACTTTTCTCTTGGAAATACAGTAGAGTCTAGCACTATACACAAGAGCAACACTGACTATACATTGACATTTTATAATACATTTAATCTCATTGTTTTGGCCTTGTCAAAATTTGAATAGCTGGAATTAAATGTAGAGTTTTGTTGGCTATTGGGAAAGTCTCGAGCTTCTAGTTTATAAGCCTTATTTTCTTGTCTGTTTTATATCTTTTATAATTTGTGTGTTTACTAGATACCATAGATATTATGCTATATTGAACTGTTTTATTCCAGTGGAATTATATACACAGGGTGCTGTGCAAAAATATATGTCTAAAAGCCAATCAATTAGCTCCACTTAACAATTAAATAGTTCTAGTTCTATTTTATCTCAATGACATTGTAATGATTTTAAAACTAGAATCAGGGCATGTTGTGTAATCTATATCCTTCATTACATTCAAATAAATCCATGCAAAAGAAACAGAAACTCAGATTACTGTGGAAGTTCGAGTTGGCAGAAGAGAGGAAAGTTATTTTAATGATGATGGTAATGGAAAGCAATAATGTTCAAATAGTTCAGAGGCTAGTGTGACTATAGACACACAACTCCCATTAACTGTAATTGGAGTTAAGCCAGTATAATGATAACAAAATAGATCCCTAAATACCTTTCCAATTGAAAAATAAGCAAATGTGCTCCAAGAAAGTGTGCTTTTGTGTGAAAAATACAGTATTCTAGTTGAGATGCAGAAATTATTTTCACATTGACATTGCTGAAGGTATGATGCTGGTATTTTTGCTAGGCTTAGGGATGTATTCACCGGCTAGAAGTAACATTTGTACAAAGAATGCCTTTCATTTTGTTAATGCTCAACATTCATTATGTTATTAAAGGAAAATCTCAATAGTTTCAATGGATTTATTAATTCAGTAGCTTGTTATCAGCATGAAACTTGGCTGTGCTAAGGGAACAACAAATTATATTTTACAAAACTGCAGCAGTGAGATTAAAATCATGGTTCCATATTTCACTTTGTTCTTATCCTCCCTGCCAGGTTGTAACTCTACTCTATATCTCTATTATCAACCTCATATTTTGTAACTTATCAAGTCTTATAATAATATAAACGTACATGATCAAACAGACTCGATTATAGTAACTTTAGAAAGATTGAAATACATGATAAAAGTTAAATCATACAGTACAATAATATTACTTCAAGGCATTACAAACTTAATCCATATTAAGCTACAAATGTAGTAGAACTGCAATGCTTACTTTTACCTATCATAAACATATTTTCATAACATGTAAAGCCAACCTCTTAGGATTTTAAATGAGTATCATTTACAAATTGAAAACTTGAGTATTTCCAATGATTTTAGAAAAATACAGTGCAGAAAAAAATCAGTATATTGTTCAGTAGTTCAACTACTACAGAACTTGTTATTGAGTATATTTAGAATCAGTGTTAAAGCCAATGAGTAGATTTTTCTTAATGTCCTTGGCTTTGTACATTAGCCATGCATTATACCTGCTTCTTTATAGCCAATGTGAGTGGGTCTTAAAACAAAATTTCTTTGAGGTTGAAAGTCTGATGAGAATACCTGTATATCTGGAAAATATGGATAATGACAAATAAAAAATATGATAAATGTTAGAAAATAAGAGGGAAAAGCTCCCGAGGAAATTATTTAAGTGAAACTCATGTTGAAGACCAAACCAGAAGAAATTATACAAGCTATTAACAGAGCTGTTCAAGGTGTCTATCATGGTGGCTTACACATAGCAGTTTCTTAAAAACTATCTATTGATTAAGTAATCATATAATCATTAGCAATGATTCAGGAACCTATCCCTGAATTCCTCTTCAGCTACGTTGCTTACAGAGTATGATATATTTTGCCATTAATACAAGGAAAGACTTCCTTCTATCTATCCATCCATCTATAAATTGTTACCAGCCCAACTGTCTGTGCTGGATACCATAACCAGTACCCTTATACACTGAGTAGAAAGGATAAATATACCAAAAACTGTAACATGAAACTATGTGCCTCTTGTAGCAACAACAGATCCTAAGTACAACGGAGGTTCCGAGTACAAAAAATTCATAACTATTAAGTCTAGGAATTAGGGGTTAGGGAAAACTTCATCCCAATTAGGTCTTCAAAAATAGGTAGGATTTCAACAAGAAAAAAAAAGATAGCTATTAATTTTAGATTAGTAGAAAGAGTGAGTTTTAGTTCTTCATATTGCTGACCATTCAATTAAATTATTTTTTCCTATGGGGAGAGCATGAGAACATGAAAAGCAATGAATGTATAAAGAGGTGATTTTAATTTTAATTCTATTTTTAAAATAATCTTGAAGCATTTACATAGAAGAAAGCAGTTCTGCTTTTTTTTGTTGTTGTTGTTACCGGGGATTAAACTCAGGACTTCAATGCTTGCCAGGCAGGTGCTATGCTGCTGAGCTAAATCTCCAGTGCAGCTCTGCTTTCTAAAAAATTAGCAAAAGTAGGATTTGCTGAAATAATCTGATGAGGTTTTGCTGATGAAGCTTGTATTGCACTATCAACAGTAACACTAGAAGAGCAGCTGAAGACAGATTACAACGACCTAGGCCAAAAGGGCTTGGCAGGGTAACAGACTGAGCACCCCTTTGAGTTGTTGCAGAATAAACTAGCTGTTAAATGGTACTGGGATTACAGGGTCAATTCATTACTACCACCTTTCATTTCTGTAGCTTTCTACTCCTTATATGGCACAGAATACATGTGGGTAAGACTTCTAGGCATCAGCCATTTCTCTAACTTTCATCACATGGTGGACAATCTTCTGTCATTTTCAGTGGCAGTTGTTTGTGATCCACCTGAGCTTTGTTGCTGATATGCTAACCTTACCTGTAATTTGCTTTTGTTTCTGAATCACAGTGAGGCTACATATCTACTCTTTGTTTTTAACATGTGCAACCCATGTCTAGGGTCTGGGCTACCTATTTCTTGCTCATGATGGAAGTTTTAGATTAGTCAGCCAAACTATCTAGTTTATGTATTCCCAGGTAGCCTGGGAGGAAGTAAGCTTACTGGTTTCAGTAGTACAGCAGAAATGGTAGTCCTTCACAGTGTCTTCATCTCCCACAAAACCAGATCATAGAAACATACCACTGCCTATGATTTTTAGGACAGATGATACTTAACCCACAGCTTACAGTTCAAGAGCCTATAAACAAGTGTTTCCCATTAGTAGTGTTCCCATGATAGCTTGTGCTTAATTACTGAACCAGTTGTATGGACAAAAAGGCAATGTGTGTGGTTAATATTACAGACAATTTAGCACCTGCCAGTGCCATTGTTTTAAAATATAAACTCTCCCCTAAGATAGAAGCAAGTCAGCAGTTGTAATTGAAATCCCATCAGCATACTTCACTGACCTGGAGAAAACAATCCAAAAATTCATTTGGAACAAGAACAGACCCAGAATAGCACAAGCAATACTTGCCAATAAAGATATGTTAGAGGGTATCACAATCCCCAACTTGAAACTATACTACAAAGCTACTGTGATAAAAACAGCATGGTACTGGCAATGAAACAGACCTGAGGACAAGTGGAACAGATTATAAGAGGCAGAACCAACTTCAGACACACTCAGCCACCTCATCTTTGACAAAGGAGCCAAACATCCTCACTGAAGGAGAGACAGCCTCTTTAATAAATGGTGCTGGAAAAATTGGATTTCAAGTTGCAAAAAATTAAAACTAAACCTATATCTCTCACCATGCACTAAACTAAAATCAAAATGGATTAAAGATCTAAATATTAAAACAGAAATGCTGAACCGGCTGAAACAGAGGGTAGATAGACAGATCTCTTGAAGACACTGGTGTAGAAAACGATTTTATGAAGAAAACCTCAGTTGCTACTAAACTAGCACAATCAGCAAGTGGGATCTCTTCTTATTAAAAAGCTTCTGCACAGCAAGAGAAACCACCAACAGCGTGAAGAGACAACCTACAATGTGGGAAAAAATTTTCACCTGCTGTTTCTCAGACAAAGGTCTACTATCTCGAATCTATAAAGAATTTAAAAATATCAGACCTCCCAAATTTAAAGACCCAGTCCAAAAGTGGGCATCTGAAATGAACAGACATTTCTCAGACAAAGAAGTAGAAATGGCAAATAAACATATGAAAAAATGTTCAACATCACTGGTCATTCGAGAGATGCAAATGAGAACAACACTGAGATTACACCTCACCCCAGAAATAATGGCTGTTATCATGAAATCAACCAATAACAAATGCTGGCGGGGCTGTGGGGAAAGAGGAACACTGCTCCACTGCTGGTGGGAGTGTAGTCTGGCGCAACCACTGTGGAAATCAGTATGGAGATACCTCAAAGAACTAGGACTGAAAGTCCCATTTGGCCCAGCTATTCCCCTGCTGGCTATCTTCCCAAAAGAATTAAAAGAATCACAACACAGTGATATATGTGCACCCATGTTCATAGCAGCAATTTGTAATAAATAAAACTTGGAAGCAGCCCAACTGCATATCAACTGGAGACTGGATAAAGAAAATGTTTTTTTTAAAAAAATAAAATGGAGTACTACTCAGTCATAAAAAATGTGAAATTAGAGACATTTATAGCTAAATGGATGCACATGGAGGTGATACTCTTAAGTGAAATAAATAGGACACCTATGTGTAAATATCAAAGAGTTTCTCTAGTGTGAGAAATTGAAAGTATAAATAAGAATCAAAAGGTATAATAGATAATGTGAAATAGGAAGAAAAGGGGCAAAGGGGAAGGGGAAGTGGGAAGGGTAGGGGAAAGGAAAGAAGGGAATGGAATTACTATGAGAAAATAACAAAATGGAAACAAATTTTTTTAAATAGGGAGGGATGGAGGGGTTGAAGGGAGGGCAGGGAAATGGGGAAAAAAGAACCAAGAGAGATTATGTAAAGGTGCAAATTTCCAACAGATGAATGTCATTATATTGTATACCTAAAATGTACCAGTAAAATTAATTTTAAAAAGAATTAAAAGAATCATACCAAAGCGAAAAAAAAAAAAAAACCGAACTAAACAAACAGGTGCCACTTATCTATCACGCTTAAATAAGGATTATGAAGTGTTTCCCGATGGCAAAGAGAAGTTTTAGAGCATAAATTTGTCTTCACACACTGTTATCATTTATGAAGATATTTCATATATCTTAGATTCCAAATTTGAAAAGTTCAAGTATTAAAGAGACTTTCTTCAAAAGATTGACTTACTTCAAAAAGATAAATAGAAGTCCAAAAAGATAAGAAAGTATGTCATATCATCTCTAGACAGCATTACTTCAATGATAAAATCATGAGACTTAAAATTCCTTGGCAACATTTTGTCCACAAAGATTAATTAAATTTAAAAAACCCTCTGTCCTATGATGGTAAATGATGCTCACTCATTTTCAGCCAGGCATGCATGCTGACTTATTTTTTTCTATATAGTACATGTGTGTGGAGTTAGGGATGAGAGACTTGGCACCAAACATTATTCTTTTCCTTACCATCATTTATACTGGTGCAATTCATGATGATAGAGAAAAGCTAACTGACATATTTAGTCTCTGAACTTACTAGAAGCATTTTTTCTAACTCATTAGGCCCCTCTCTTATTTATATATTTGCCACGTGAACCTTCCTAAACAATAAATTCCTCACCTGTAAAATAGAGATAATAATAGTACTTACACTAGGGTATTAACAGGATTAAATGAGATAATTTAGAATGTGGCTTGTTCATATTAATCTTTTAATAGGTGGGAACTGTACATGCACACATGCACACACACACTTACACACACACACATCCATTAACAAGCCTCAAGTGAAAAGCTGTCTCTACTTAAAATGGCTATCCATGATTTAGTGTCACAGATAGGTCAAAGTTCTCAGTTTGTGGCCATATGGGTTCATATCTTTGCTCTTAATAGCTATGTTTTCCTAAATTTGTATTCCTGTTTGTGAGCCTGAAATAATATTAATTACCTAACAGAGTAGTTTGTCACTTTTGGGATATGGAGATAAAATGCAAACATATGTCTATAAAAGTGCTTTTCAGATTAAGCTATGAAAACAAAGACTTAATAAAGATCACCCAGGAAATCAGAATTTATCAAGGTTCTGACTTTTTATTTATTTCACAAATCATCATGGCTTTTATGCCCTTGGGAAACAATAAAAATCTTTCATAACAATTTATTTATTTTTCTTATTGTCATCTGTTGGGTATAGAAATGTTGCCAGACTGCTTTCTATTACTTCTCTGTTTAAGATTCTAGTTGTCTGGACAGAGTTTTCCCTTGGGGTAGAAAGAGATTATTTCTAGACATTCCAGCCAGGCCTGAATGATGCACCTAGTAAAACCGGTCTCTCTTTCTTCCCCCTGAGGACAATAGATTTACCAGGCAACCTGATGACCTTTAATTTGGTTTCCTGAGTGGCCTATTTACTGTGAAGAGGAGGAGCCTTCTTGTCATAATCAGAGTCTGTTCCCATGTTGGGTACAGGTCTTTCTGTTCAAAAACAGGCCTGATCTATTTCTTGAATACTGATTATGTACCTGGCATAATGTTAGAGGGATTCAGAGGCAGGTAGTATGTAGCAAGTGTGGCCTTTTGGTTAAAAAATTAGTCAGATGGAGATGTGTTAAGGCTTCCTTTGCACCTTGCTGTAGAGTTCTCTTCAGTTTGATAACCTACATTATATTGGATGCCTTAATGTTAAAAGGAAAAGTCCTAGCCCTTTGCCTCAAGATATTCTCACTCAAAGGGGAGTACCATACAATAATAATATAGTGACACCCTACCGAGGTCCCCAGTTGCGCGGAACACACGCCGAATCGGCCCACTGCAGACAGACAGGTCCTGAGTCGCACAGAACACGCTGAATCAGCCTGCTACAGACAGGCAGGTCTATGCACGCCCTACTGAGGTCCTGAGTCGCCCGGAAGACGCCTAATCACCCCGCTGCAGACAGGCAGGTCTGCCCACCCCCTACCAAGGACCCCAGTTGCGCGGAACACAGGCTGAATCAGCCCACTGCAGACAGGCACGTCTGTGCACGCCCTACCGAGGTCCTGAGTCGCGCAGAAGACACCGAATCAACCCTCTGCAGACAGGCAGCCACCTGATTCCACACTACAAAGATGCAGAGGACACCAGACCACCAGACCAAGGTACAGAGTCCCACTGTTCCCGGCCCAGAGGTAGGGGCTTCTGAGCCGTCGTCCCACTGCTCCTGGTCCAGAGGAAGGGGCTTCCTGGGCACCATCCCTCCCTCTGCTCCCAGCCCAGAGGAAAGGGCTTTTGGGCCACCTTCTGTCCTGCTGCTCCTGGCCCAGAGGAAGGGGCTTCCGGGCCACCATCCCACCCACCGCTCCCGGCCCAGAGGGAAGGGCTTCTGAGCCACCATCCCACTGCTCCTGGTCCAGAGGAAGGGGTTTCCTAGCCACCATGCCTCCAGCTGCTCCCAGCCCACAGGAAAGGGCTTTTGCGTCAACATCCCTACCGCTGCTCCCAGCCCCTGCCCCAGATCACCCAGCTCAGAGGAGGTAATCCGTGCAGGCGCTAACAGCCCCCCGCCCCAGTCAAAAATGAGAAAACACGTAAATAAGTCTCAAAACCAGACTTGCAGATCACCTACAGCAGCCCCAATGGGAAATGAGATGGAACACTCTGATACTCAACCACCTGGACCCACTGGACTGGCAACAAAAGGGGATCTGGAAAAAATGAAATCAGAAATAATTTCTCAGATAATAGGAGAAATTGTGCCCCTAGTGCAAGACATGATTAATAAATCTAGAGAGGAGCTGAGGAACATGATGGAATCCCAACATAAGAAACAAATGGAATCCATAAAACAGATGCAAATAGATTTCCAGGACATGAAAAACTCCATTGAAAGTCTACACAGCAGAATGAGCCAGTGTGAGGACAGAATTTCAGATATAGAAGATAAGATTGCAATTAGTGACCAGGAAATGAAAAAGTACTTCAAAATTATAAGGGAACATGAGAAATCAATCCAGCAGCTGCTAGATGATGCAAAAAAGAATAACATAAGACTGATTGGGCTCAATGAAGAAACAGAAGAGAGTGGAGATGACATAAAAAAACTCTTCACAGAAATAATGGCAGAAAACTTCCCAAGCAGGGGAAAAGAGCTTGACATACAGATAAGTGAGCCATATAGGACTCCAAATAGCCTTGATCAAAAAAAAATCTACACATAGGCATATAATTGTTAAGATTCCAGAAACACAACAGAAGAACAAAGTTCTACAAGCAGTCAGAGAAAAGAAACAAATCACATATAAAGGAAAGCCCATCAGAATCACAGCAGACTTCTCAACACAAACCATCAAGGCAAGAAGAGCTTGGAGTGACATATTCCAAGCCCTAAAAGAAAACAGCCTCCAACCCTGATTGATGTACCCTGCAAAACTATCTTTCAAAATGGATGGAGAAATGAGATGCTTTCATGACAAAGAGCACCTTAGGAACTTCGTGAATTCCAAACCAGCACTCCAAAGAATTTTACACAATATCCTAGGAACAGACATTGAGGATCACAACCCCAGGAAGCAAAGCAGAATGAACCCATCTGGCATGACAAGAAATTAAATGTAAAGGGGAAGAACCCAACAAAAAGAAAAAGTCATGGCAATGACAAGTCAATACATTTCAGTTATAACCATCATTGTTAATGGTCTCAATTCACCAATCAAAAGAAACAGACTGGCAGAATGGGTCAAGAAGCAAAATCCAACAATATGCTGCATACAAGAAACACACTTCATTCAAAAGGAAACTCATAGACTGAAAGTTAAAGGGTGGAAAACAATACTCCTTGTAACAAGAACCCGAAAAAAAGCAGGAGTAGCTATCCTCTTTGCAGATCAAGAAGATTTCAAACAAACACTGATTAAGAGAGATGAAGAAGGACACTACATCCTTGTAAAGAGAAGAATCCAAGAGGAAGAGATGACAATCATAAATATCTATGCACCAAACACTAGTGCACCCAACTATATAAAACAAACACTAATGGACATGAAAAATCATATATGCACTAATACAACTGTAGTGGGGGACCTCAACACCCCACTGTCACAAATAGATAGATCAACTAGACTAAAAATAAGTAATGAAATACTAGAACTCAATCAAACTCTTGAACAAATGAACTTAACAGATGTTTACAGAGTCTTCCACCCCACAAAATCAGAGTACACATTCTTCTCAGCTGCACATGGGTCATTCTCCAAAATAGACCACATACTCACACATAGAACATGTTTAAGTAAGTGCAAAGGAATTGAAGTTATCCCCTGTATATTATCAGACCATAGTGCAATGAAATTGGAGATCCATAGCAAAAGAAACTCAAAAAATTTCATAAACATGTGGAAATTGAACAACACACTTCTGAATAACCAATGGGTCACAGAGGAAATTAAAGAAGAAATCAGACAGTTCCTTCAATTAAATGACAATGACAATACAACATATCAGAATCTATGGGACACAATGAAAGCAGTCTTACAAGGGAAATTCATAGCAGTGAATATGCATATTAGGAAAACAGAACGAGCCCAATTAAACAACCTGATGCTGAACCTCAAGCTTCTAGACAAAGAAGAGCAGGACAACCCCAAAGCGCATACAAGGGAGGAAATTATAAAGATCAGAGGACAAAACAATGCAATGGAGACTAAGAGAACGATACAAAAAATCAATGAAACCAACAGTTGGTTCTTCGAAAGAATCAACAAAATTGACAAACCTTTAGTTAACCTTATCAGAAAAAGGAAAGAAAAGGCCCAAATCCATGCAATTAGGAATGAAAAGGGTGAAATTACAACAGACTCAGCAGAAATCCAGAGGATCATCAATACCTACTTCCAGAACCTATATGCCAATAAGATGGACAACACAGAAGAAATGGACAGATTCCTAGATACATATGAATTACCAAAGTTGAACGAAGAACACCTAAAATTTCTGAACAACCCAATATCAACCAATGAAATGGAAAATGTAATTAAAAACTTATCAACTAAGAAAAGCCCTGGCCCTGATGGCTTCACTGCTGAATTCTACAAGACATTTAGAGAGGAACTGCTGCCACTACTGTTTAAACTCTTCAATGAAATTGAAAGGGAAGGAATACTCCCAAATTCATTCCTGGAAGCAAGCATCACCTTGATCCCCAAAGCAGAGAAAGACCCAACTGAAAAAGAGAACTATAGGTCAATCTCACTAATGAACATAGATGCAAAAATCCTTAATAAGATAATGGCAAACAGAATGCAGAAGATCATCAAGATCATACACCCTGATCAAGTGGGATTCATCCCAGGGATGCAGGGATGGTTCAATATATGAAAATCAATCAATGTAATACACTATATCAATAGAGCCAAGGACAAAAACCATATGATTATCTCCACAGACACAGAAAAAGCATTTGACAAAATCCAACATGCATTTATGATAAAAATCCTACAAAAAATTGGAATAGATGGTCTCTACCTCAAACTGATAGAAGCCATCTATGAAAAACCAACAGGCAGTGTCATACTAAATGGTCAAAAACTGAAATCCTTCACACTAAAATCAGGAACAAGACAAGGATGTCCACTATCACCACTCTTGTTCAATATAGCTCTGGATACATTAGCTACGGCAATTAGACAAGAGAAAGAAATAAAAGGAATAAAGATAGGAAATGAAGAAGTCAAACTGTCATTATTTGCAGATGACATGATACTCTATATAGAAGACCCCAAGAACTCCACCAAAAGTCTTCTAGACTTAATAACCAAATTCAGTCAAGTAGCTGGTTACAAGGTCAACACACAAAAATCAATAGCTTTCCTCTACACCAATGACAGACTCCCTGAGAGAGAAATAGGGCAGATAATTCCTTTCACAATAGCATCCAAAAACCGGAAATACCTAGGAATCATCCTAATGAAAGAAATCAAAGACCTCTTTTCTGAAAACTATGGCACTCTGAAAAGAGAGATTGAAGATGATATCCGAAAATGGACAGACATCCCCTGCTCCTGGATAGGAAGGATTAATATAGTGAAAATGGCCATACTTCCAAAACTGCTATATAGATCCAATGCAATTCCAATTCAGATCCCAGTAGCATACTTCATAGACCTCGAGAAAACAATCCAAAAATTCATTTGGAGCAAGAAGAGACCCAGAATAGCAAAACCAATTCTGGGTAACAAAGACATGGCAGGGGGTATCACAATCCCCAACCTGTAACTATACTACAAAGCTACTGTGATAAAAACACCTTGGTACTGGCAAAGAAACAGACTTGAGGACCAGTGGAACAGATTAGAAGATGCAGAAACAACGCCAGACACACTCAGCCATCTCATCTTTGATAAAGGAGCCAAACACCCTCACTGGAGGAAAGATAGCCTCTTTAATAAATGGTGCTGGAAAAATTGGGCTTCAACTTGCCAAAGATTAAAACTAGACCTATATCTCTCACCATGCACTAAACTAAAATCAAAATGGATTAAAGATCTAAATATTAAAATAGAAACTCTGAACCAGTTGGAACAGAGGTTAGGTAGAACCCTTGAAGACATCGGTGTAGGAAAAGATTTTATGAACAAAACCTCAGGTGCTCGTGAACTAGCACAAATGATCAACAAATGGGATCTCTTCTTATTAAAAAGCTTCTGCACAGCAAGACAAACCACCAGCAGTGTGAAGAGACAACCCCCAATGTGGGAAAAAATCTTCACCTGCTCTTCCTCAGACAAAGGTCTACTATCTTGAATCTATAAAGAACTTAAAAAGATCAGACCTCCCAAATTTAAAGACCCAATCCAAAAATGGGCATCTGAAATGAACAGACATTTCTCAGACAAAGAAGTAGAAATAGCAAATAAATACATGAAAAAATGTTCAACATCACTGTTCATTCGAGAGATGCAAATGAAAACAATGCTGACATTCCACTTCACTCCAGAAAGAATGGCTGCTATCATGAAATCAACCAATAACAAATGCTGGCGGGGCTGTGGGGAAAGAGGAACCCCGCTCCACTTCTGGTGGGAGTGTAGACTGGTGCAACCACTGTGGAAATCAGTATGGAGATACCTCAAAGAACTAGGACTGGAAGTCCCATTTGACCCTGCTATTCCACTGCTGGGCATCTTCCCCAAAGAATTAAAAGAATCATACCACAGTGATATATGTGCACCCATGTTCATAGCAGCACAGTTTGTAATAGCTAAAACTTGGAAACAGCCCAAATGCCCATCAACTGGAGACTGGATAAAGAAAATGTGGGTTTTTTTATAAAAAGGAGTACTATTCAGCCATAAAAAATGAGAAATTAGAGACATTTATAGCTAAGTGGATGCACATTGAGGAGATACTCTTAAATGAAATAAATAGGACACACATGTGTAAATACCAATAGTTTCTCTGGTGTGAGAAACTGAAAGTGTAAATAAGAACTAAATGTATAATAGGTAATGTGAAACAGGAAGAAAAGGGGCAAAGGGGAAGGAAGTGGGAGGGCTAGGGGAAATGATAGAAGGGAATGGGATTAATATGGGAAAATGAAAAAATAGGAACAAAATCTTTGTAAATAGGGAGGACTGGAGGGGTTGAAGGGAGGGCTGGGCAAGGGTGAAAAATAAGAACCAAGAGAGACTATATAAAGGTGCAAATTTCCAGTGATGAATGTCATTATATTGTATACCTAAAATGTACCAATGATTAGAATGAATAATCAATAATGTAAAATAGGAAGAAAAGTTCCAAAGGGGTAGGGGTAGTGGGAGGGGCAGGGGAAAGGAAAAAAAGGGAAAGGAAAAAATGATGAGAAATGGAAAAAATGGAAATAAAGTCTTTGTAAATAGGGAAGGGTGGAGGGCATGAATGGAGGGCTAGGAATGGGGAAAAAATAAGAACCAAGATGCAGTATATAAAGGTACAATTCCCAATGAGAAATGTAATTGTGTTGTATACCTACAATGTACCAATAAAAGAATTTAATACAAAGATAAATAATAATATAGTGACAGTAAGTGCTGTGATTAGGGGTATATTCTTTAGGAGCAAAGCAAAGGAATACTCAGCCAAGCCTTGGGAGAGGGATTTCTGGGAAGGCTTTTTAGGAACTGTAATGTTGTCTATCAAAGGCTGAGGAGGAAAAATATATGACAGAAAAAGGAAACATTATGATGAGGAGGAAAAATGTATGTGACTACAAGCAGATTAGTAGTGATTAAGAACAAGGGACTACAGATGGAACACAGACTAAACATGTATCCCCTTTTAAGGCTCTTGAATTTAAATGCACCATAGGGAGTGAAATTATAGAACAGTACAATTTGAAGATCAGGTAGTAGATGAATTTAAAAGAAGATAAGATAAGAGTTAGAGATCAATTAGACACAAAGGATAAAAAAAGGACCCCAAGACACTAAAATTTCTAGTCTATACATTTAGGAGAATGGTGGTTATATCAAATAAGACAGGATATACAAGAGTAGGGGTTGCATTCAAGGAGAAAAAGATGAGTACAGTTTTGGATTTGTCAAGTTGAAGATGCCTTTAAAACATTTGAATGGAGCTGACCAGCAAGTCATTAAGTTTTATGAGGCTCAAGGTCAGAAGAGAGGCCTGGAAAGAGTAAGTGATTTGGGAGACTCATGATACAGATGTAATTGAAACCATCACACAGGAAAGCATGAGGTGTGATTGAAAACAACAGTGTATATTTACATTAAAAATATTTATTACAGTAAGAGACACATTGCCATTAATGCCCCTCAAAATACTCTGCCTTGCTTTGAACACACTTATCCCATTGATCTTGTCACTTTCTGAATCAGTTCTCGAAGTCCTCTTTTATGTCTTTAGTTACGCTCTTGTGGCTTCCTCAATGTCCTCCATTGATTCAAGACATTTACTTTTCATAGAAATTGTGACTTTGGGGAAGATCCAGATTTGCACAGTGCCAGAGCCAGTGAATAAGATAGACGAGGACACACTATGATGTTTTCACAAGCCTACCTTTCTGTTGGATGACACTTGCCAGTAGCCTTCACCGTATCTTCTTTTTTATAATATCTCTTAAAGATACTCATGAAAAAGAACTTCCAGAACACCTTCAGAAAGTGGCAAGAACTTTTTTCCCCATTACATAAGAATAGAGGCAACAACATTCATGAATTGCTCAGAAGATGCTCACCAGGATCCATAGGTACTCAGAAAGCAACTTGAAGGAGAAGCTCGCCAAATAAATTCAAATATCAGCAATGTTGAGAAAGAAGCAGTTCCACTACTGGATCCTGCCACTACGTAAAGCTGGGGTCTTGTCAACAACCATCTTAGAAAAAGATCTAACCCTCCTGAGCAGAGGTGAAGTGTAGCAGCAGTGGCTCGGGTGCTGTGTTTGGCACCCAGTCTAGCAGTCACTACCCAGTGCCCACCTTTCCTAACTTTTCCCATGGAGATCTGGAGCTCAGTGAGTGAAATATTCACAGGAGAGGGTCTCTTCAAATTAGAGGACTAAAGAAAGGACAGGCCAGAGAATCACTCAGAGAGCAATGACTAACTTAGTATCAGTGATCCAGGGACAAAAAGAAACAAAAGCATGGTCCTAGATAGGGATATAGAAGCAGGAACTGAGAAATCGGTGGGACAGTGAGTCACAGGGGTATGCAACAGCTGTGACTGGTGTTATATGGGGGTGCATAGTGGACACTCTCCTACCACCCTCCCAAACACCACCAAGCTCTGTGCCCATGTGATATCTCACCTACCACCTGCCTTCCAAGTGCCACACAGATACTGGTACCTGTGGGAGTCCTTCCTATTTGCTCCTAAATTCCAAACAAAAGAGCCCTCACCCACTAAGCCCTAAGCACAACTGTATCCATGAGCTGGATAGAGACTATTTCAGAGGTGCAAACAGAGAGTTTGGTCTAAGTAGAAAGCCAGAGAGGAACAGTAGTGTCACAAGGTATTGCATGGTACATTCACCCAGAGAGGCGTAGAAAGGGTAGATATAAACAGCTGTGGGGACTACCATGGAAGGAAGAACATAAAAGTCAAAGAAGCCCTTCCAGAGATCAGAGAGGAACCAGGTGCTTGACCAGTCTTGCTGTACCCTCTTCCTACCCCTCATATAATTGAAGATGTCCAATCGCAAGACAAAGACAAAAATCTTCAGCTAGTCAGGCCCACAGGAGCGCAGCTAAAACCTAACAGAGCTCTGTCTGCAGAGATAACAAGAAGGAGGCTTGGGGGTCCACTAGACTTTCAGGCTCTTTTACTGAATGGTAGGCAGGAGAACAAATCATAGGAGGGGAAGCAGCTCAAGCACTGTTTTTCTAGTCACAACTATAAAGGACTTGAGCTCAGTCCCTCACAACTCCTACAAGAAAATGTTTCTCCATTTTTGAACTAAGGGGAAGAGAAAACTGGTTGAACTTAGATTGAAATATAAATAGAACTGAGAGGAATCTTTACTTTTGTGTATTGTTTTTCTTTTTTTCTTTGACTCCTCTAATCTGATATATATTGTATTTCCAAAATGCTTAATAAGAATTAATTAGTTTAGATAGTACCTTTCATGGTCATGTCAGGTTAACCCTCACCAAACATTGTGTATGGAGGATTCAAACACAAGGTGTCTACCGGCATATTAATTGGTTCTAATCTTCTTATGGCTTCTCCATCTCAAATTATATTCCCTCTCTCTTCTTCTTCCCCACTCCCACAAAGTAACTCACAAACCCTCCTCCTTCACCTCCCATTCCAGACATAAAAATATCAACAAAATACTATGTTTTCATTCTTTCATTTGCTGTTACCTCTTTTTTATTCTTCCCTTCTTTCTGAACCATTTTTTCCTTTTCTTCATCTTTTCTCTTTCCCTCATCTTTTATATACCAGCCTATGTATGGTCAAGCATACTATTTAATTTTCTTACTGGGTTATTGAAAAAAGTGTCAAATTGTTAAAACAAGTTTTAAAATATATGATTGATATATTGTTGGTTATGTAGATACTGATATAATGGAAAGTTGTCCTCCTCCTGCAACGCAGTGAGCTGGACTGAGCCTATTATGCTGAATAAGTTAATAAGTTGCATGATCACCAAAACATAAGCAAAGCCAAGGTCACATCACAGGGAAATATACACCAAAGTAATCTCCACATACCAACAGAGTTTTTTCTATCCTAACAGATCTTCAACCTTTAATAAAAAAACAATAATAACATAAGAAAACAAGGCAACGAGATGACTCCAAAAATTCGTAACTCCTCAAAAGCTGATCTCACAGGCACTGAAGTGGAGGGAGTATCAGGCAGAGTACTCAAACACAAATGTTTAAAATCTTTGGAGAGATCAAAGAAACTAATAAGCAAATCCTTAAGATCTTCAGTGAATTTAAAGAGGATGTAAATAAACAGATAAAGGATCTAATTAATCAAGTGTTTAAGGAGCTTAAAGAGGACACAAACAAAAAGCTGATGGAATTAAAGAAGAAAATGATGATGTAGTAGATCATATATTCAGTGATACACTAAAAATAACAAGATATCATGGAATCATGGAAGGTGGTTCCAAAGGCTGCCAGATGACTCCCTCCTCTTAAAAGAAAAATAAAAACACCTAAAGTATAGCAGTTATGACAGGTCAGAAGATGACACCAAAGGTAAATTTATTCACTGAAATCATAGCAGAAAACTTTTCAAATCTAGGGTAAGAATTCAATATTGAGGTATACGAGGCATACAGAACCCCAAATAGCCATGATCAAAAGAAAAAAAAGTCTACATGACAATTCAAAGTCCAAGTCTCAGAAATTCAGCAGGAAAGAATACTAAAAGCTATTATAGAAATACATCAAGTAAACTAAAAAATCATGCCTATCAAAATAACAGCAGATTTCTTACCACAAACCTTAAAGGTCAAGAGAGCTTGGAGTGCAGTTTTTCAAATTCTGAAAGAAAATAATTGCCAATCAAGATTACTATATCCTACACAATTATACTTCAAAATTTAAGGATAAATAAAGATTTTCCATGATAAATACAACCTAAAGAAATTCATTACCACCAAACTAGCATTTCAGATAGTACTTAAAAGAATCCTAGATAGGGACAATGAGATCAACATTACCAAAGAGCCCAAAGAAGGAATATATCTAGCAGGAAGAATATTGAAACAAAAGGAATCAGCACTAGATAAATAATGCAAAGAAAGAATGTGTTAATAGATAAATATGTCACTAATACTCGATGTTAATGGTCTTAACTACCCAAATAAAGATACAGACTGACAGATTGGATCAAAACAAGAACAAAAACAAAACCCTAACTATATTTTGACATCAAGAGGCACATTTCATCCAGAAAGAAACACATAGATGAAAAGTAAAGGGATGCAAAATGATATTCCAAGCAACTGGAGTTAAAAACCAAGCGGAAAGAGCCATCTTGTTTTTAGATACAGTGAACCCCAATCCAAAATTGATCAGAAGAGCCCACAAAGGTGATAGACATTGGTGAAGGGAAAAATTCAGCAGGAAGAGATAACAATTTCCTACACCAAAAGCTATCAAACACAAAAGGACAGATAGATACCAATACAGTTATAGTGGGGGACTTCAACACCCCACTCTCACAAACAGATCAACCATGTAAAGAAAATCAAACAAATATCACCATCAAACAAATGGACTTTACAAATATCTACATAGTGTTTCATCCAACAATAGCAGATTACACATATTTGTCAATAGCACATGGAACTTTCTCCATATAGACCATATCTAAGCCACAAAGCATGATTAATTAAATACAAAAGAATTGAAATCATATCTTGCAAACTACTGGATCACAACAGAATAAAACTAGAAATCAACAGCAAAAGAAACCACATAAACTATGAAAACATATGGAGATTAAGTAATACACACTTGAATAATCATGGGTCATAGACAAAATCAGAGCTGAAATTAAAAAGTTCCTAGAATCAAAAGACAATGCTAGTAAAATATACCCCAACCTATGGGACATGAGGAAAGTAGTTCTAAGGAGAAAGTTTATAGCAGTGAATGCCCATTTTAGAAAAATACAGCAATCCCAATGAAGTACATAAGGATACATTTCAAAGTCCTAGAAAAACAAGAGCTATCCAAATCCAAATCTTGTAGAAGACATGATAAAGATCAGAGCAGAAATTGATAAAATTGAGGCTAAAATAACAATACAATGGATCAATGAATCGAAGGGTTGGTTCTACAAAAGGATAAACAAGATTGATAAACCCTCAGCCAAACTTACCAAAAGAAAGAAAGAATAGATTCATATCAGTGCAATTAGATATGAAAAAGGTGAGATCACAATGGACATCTCCAAAGTACAGAAGAGTATAAGAAACTATTTTGAAAAATTGTATTCCACTAAATTAGAGAATGTAGAAGAAATGAAAAAAATTCTAAGACACATGAATTACCAAAACTGAACAAAAAATATAAAAATTTTGAATAGACCCATAATAGGCAATGAAATACAGGCAGTAATAACAACTCGACCAACCAAGAAAAGCTAAGGACCAAAAGAATTCACTTCTCAATTTTACCAGAACTTCAGGAAAGAATGAACACCAATATTCCTCAAACTCTTCTATGACATAAAAAGTGAAGGAATACTGCCAAAGCCAAACTCATTCCATGAAACTAGTATTACTCTAATAATAAAGTTGGACAAGGACTTAACCAAACAAAAAAAGAAAGTAAAAAGAAAATGATATCCGATTTACTTAATGAAACATAGATGCAAAAATCCTCAACAATGGACTTACAAACAGAATGCAACAAATCATTAGAAAGATCATGACCAAGTTGGCTCCATCTTAGGAATTCAAAGATGGGTCAACAAAAAGGAGCCAAATACCTTCACTGGAGGAAAGATAGCCTCTTTAATAAATGGTGCTGGAAAAATTGGGTTTCAACTTGCCAAAGATTAAAACTAGACCTCCATCTCTCACCATGTACTAAACTAAAATCAAAATGGATTAAAGATCTAAATATTAAAACAGAAATGCTGAACCGGCTGAAACAGAGGGTAGATAGACAGATCTCTTGAAGACACTGGTGTAGAAAACGATTTTATGAAGAAAACCTCAGTTGCTACTAAACTAGCACAATCAGCAAGTGGGATCTCTTCTTATTAAAAAGCTTCTGCACAGCAAGAGAAACCACCAGCAGCGTGAAGAGACAACCCACAATGTGGGAAAAAATTTTCACCTGCTGTTTCTCGGACAAAGGTCTACTATCTCAAATCTATAAAGAACTTAAAAATATCAGACCTCCCAAATTTAAAGACCCAGTCCAAAAGTGGGCATCTGAAATGAACAGACATTTCTCAGACAAAGAAGTAGAAATGGCAAATAAACATATGAAAAAATGTTCAACATCACTGGTCATTCGAGAGATGCAAATGAGAACAACACTGAGATTCCACCTCACCCTAGGAATAATGGCTGTTATCATGAAATCAACCAATAACAAATGCTGGTGAGGCTGTGGGGAAAGAGGAACACTGCTCCACTGCTGGTGGGAGTGTAGTCTGGTGCAACCACTGTGGAAATCAGTATGGAGATACCTCAAAGAACTAGGACTGGAAGTCCCATTTGGCCCAGCTATTCCCCTGCTGGCTATCTTCCCAAAAGAATTAAAAGAATCACAACACAGTGATATATGTGCACCCATGTTCATAGCAGCAATTTGTAATAAATAAAACTTGGAAGCAGCCCAATTGCATATCAACTGGAGACTGGATAAAGAAAATGTTTTTTTTTAAAAAATAAAATGGAGTACTACTCAGTCATAAAAAATGTGAAATTAGAGACATTTATAGCTAAATGGATGCACATGGAAGTGATACTCTTAAGTGAAATAAATAGGACACCCATGTGTAAATATCAAATAGTTTCTCTAGTGTGAGAAACTGAAAGTATAAATAAGAATCAAAAGGTATAATAGATAATGTGAAATAGGAAGAAAAGGGGCAAAGGGAAAGGGGAAGTGGGAAGGGTAGGGGAAAGGAAAGAAGGGAATGGAATTACTATGAGAAAATGACAAAATGGAAACAAATGTTTTTAAATAGGGAAGGATGGAGGGGTTGAAGGGAGGGTAGGGGAATGGGGAAAAAAGAACCAAGAGAGATTATGTAAAGGTACAAATTTCCAACGGATGAATGTCATTATATTGTATACCTAAAATGTACCAATAAAATTAATTTTAAAAAAAGATGAGTCAACATACATAAATCACAATTGTATGATAAACCCCACAAACAGAAGTAAGAATAAAAATCACATGATCATCTCAATAGATGAAGACTCTGACAAAATTCAATGGCCTTTGGATTCCATTCATGAGAAAAAAAAAAAAAAAAGAACCAAGATATATTATGTAAAGGTGCAAATTCCCAATGATGAAGGTCATTATATTGTATACCTAAAATGTATCAATAAAATTAATTTAAAAAGTGTTTTACTTAAATAGACTGTTATGTGCTGAATTACAGACCCAATACTTCCAAATCTAACCTCCAGTACCTCAGAATGTAACTGTAGTATTGGATGGGGTCTTTACAGAGGTAATTAAGTTAAATGAGGTCTTTAGGATGCCCCTAATCCCATAGGACTGGTGACCTTTAAGAAGAAATTAGATTTTTAGCAGCTGTACCTCAGACAAAGGACTACTATCTAGAATATATAAAGAATTGAAAAAAATTAGACCCCCCAAATTCAAAGACCCAATTCAAAAATGGGCATCTGAAATGAACAGACATTTCTCAGACAAAGTAAAAGCAGCAAATAAACATAGAAGAAAATGTTCAACATCACTGGTCATTTGAGAGATGCAGATGCAAACAACACTGAGATTCCACCTCACCCCAGAAAGAATGGCTGCTATCAAGAAATCAACCAATAACAAATGCTGGTGGGGTTGTGGGGAGAAAGGAACACTTCTCCATTGTTGGTGGGAGTGTAGACTGGTGCAACCACTGTGGAAATCAGTATGGAGATACCTCAAAGAAATAGGACTACAGGTCCCATTTGACCCAGCTATTCCCCTGCTGGGTATCTTCCCAAAAGAATTAAAAGAATCATACCACAGTGATATATGTGCACCCCTGTTCATAGCGGCACAGTTTGTAATAGCTAAAGCTTGGAAGCAGCCCAAGTGCCCATCAACTGGAAACTGGATAAAGAGGATGTGTTTTTTTATAAAATGGAGTACTACTCAGCCATAAAGAACAAAAAACTAGAGTGATTTATAGCTAAATGGATGCATATTGAGGCCATATTCTTAAGTTAAATAAATAGGACACACATGTGTAAATACCGAATAGTTTCTCTAGTGTGAGAAACTGATAGGTAAACAAGGGCTAAAATGATTAAAATGAATAAATGATAATTTGAAATAGGAAAAAAGGTCCAAAGACGAAGGGGTGAAGGTGGGAGGAAGTGGAAAGGAAAGGAGGGAAAGTAAAAAATTATGAGATAACAAAAAAAAATGGAAATGATGTCTACGTAAATAGGGAAGGGTGGAGGGGGTGAAGGGCACACAGGTAATGGGGAAAAAATAAGAACCAAGATATATCATGTACAAGTACAAACACCCAAGGATAAATGTAAATGAATTGTATACCTAAAATGTACCGATAAAAGAACTTAAAAAAAAGAAGAAATTAGAACAGATATTTAGAGGGAAGACAAAAAAAATCTTGATGAAAATAGGTATAGAAGAAGCTTATTTAATCTGATAAAAGCCATTTATGACAAACCCACTGCCAACATCATACTCAATAGAAAAAAACTGAAAGCATTCCCTCTAAAATGAAGAAAAAAGACAAGGGTGTCTACTCTCACAACCCCTATTCAATATGGTATTCAAACCTTTAATCAGAGCAATCAGGCAAGAGAGAAAAATAAAAGGGATATGTACAGGAAAGGAAGAAATCAAGTTATTTGCAGATGACATTACCCTTTACATAGAAGACCTAAAAAACTCTACCAGAAGATTCCTAGAATAAATTCATTGAAGTAGCAGGAAAAAGTCAATATACAAAAATAAATGGAGTTCCAGTATACCAACAATGAACCAACTGAGAAAGAAATGATCACTGTAATGACCACTGATACACACTAAGGGCTACGTGAGCACTGCCTTGTTCTCGTATTATCTGAAAGCCAGGTAATATCATGGTGGACTGTACTAACGAAGTTTTTAAAATAATTTTGATAGTGAAGGTTTTTCACAGTTGAGTCATCACAAGGGTGTGATACAATTTCACATAATAGAATAGGCATCCTCCATACATGAGAATCTGTGACAATGCAGTCAATACCATATTAATGAAGTGAGCTGATGTACAGTAAGAATGTACTCTGTGAACTAACTTGCAACTGTTTATTAATTGTAAATGGAATGGCAAATATGAACCAAATAATTTTTCTGTTCTTAATTCTAAAAATAAATGGATTACTAATGTTATGAAGATTTTACTCCTAGCCGATCTTCATGTAAGCAAAACATTTTTACAAAGATACTGAGTTGACATCCTATTAAAACAAACTTGAGAATTGCTCACTCTTATGGTTTAAATATGAAGTGTCTGTCAAAGACTTCTGTACTGAAAACTTGATCTCAAGGATGCAATGTTCACAGGTGGGTCCTAGCAAGGTGATTGACTCATGAGAGGTCTAACTTCATAAACAGATTTATTGAAGAGTTCACAGCTAAATGGGCTATTAGGAGGTGGAGCTGACTTGGAGGAAATAGGTCACTGGAGACATGACTTTCAAGGGTCTCTGTCTCTCTCCATCTCTGATCCTGTCTTTCTGTCTGTCTGTCCCCTCCTGAGCCATGAAGCAATCAGCTATGCTGCACCATGCCCTTCTGCCATGTTGCACTGCCTTATCAGAGGCTGAAACGGAACGAAGCCAGCCAACAATGGAATAAAACCTCTGAAACCATCAGCCCAAAATAAATCTTTTCTTCTTTAAGTTGCTATTCTCATACATTTTGTTACAGTGATGGAAAGCTAAGACACTTACTGTTGGTGTTTACATTCGCTATGGAGTCTGATGATCTTGAATTCTGCCATAAAACCTTGAAGTTATGAGTACCATTTTGTCCAGTCTAACCAACAGGAATTCTTTGCATTAATATGAGTCAGGTGAAAATGTATAACTGAATCTGAAGCCAAATCTTTCTGTTATTAAATCTTGCATTGAGGGGCACGTTTAATAGAATGTTAATTGCATTGTTATAAGTTTTATAGTCTTATTAATATCATTAAAACATATGAAGTTTATGCCTATTTTTATATTAGTTGAAATTTAAGTAACAATGCATTAGAAATAATTTTAAGTCAATTGCTGGGGACTCCAAAGAGTTTAGGTCTCACTAAAATGAATCAACAGATGTCTTTTATTACCCATAAAATTTGTGAAAGAGTGCGCTGGTTAGGTTAATCACTACACGTGGGCTTTTTCTAGTGATCTGCAAGCTACCTTTTTGAACAGTTTTCTCAAAGACACCTTACTCTCCAGGTCAAAAGGCTAAAATG